>NC_090647.1:14611967-14911967 GCF_040937935.1 Hyperolius riggenbachi | reverse complement strand
CCTACACAGAACCCTCCCTGTACCTATCCCCAACCCCTAGACCCCCCTGTTGGTGCCTAAACCTAAGCCCCCCCTGTTGGTGCCTAAACCTAAGACCCCCCTGTTGGTGCCTAAAGCTAAGCCCCCCCCCTGTTGGTGCCTAAGTAACCCTCCCTGTACCTACCCCTAACCCCTAGACCCCCCTGTTGGTGCCTAAACCTAAGACCCCCCTGTTGGTGCCTAAACCTAAGACCCCCCTGGTGGTGCCTAAACCTAAGACCCCCCTGTTGGTGCCTAAACCTAAGACCCCCCTGTTGGTGCCTAAACCTAAGACCCCCCTGTTGGTGCCTAAACCTAAGACCCCCCTGTTGGTGCCTAAACCTAAGACCCCCCCTGGTGGTGCCTAAACCTAAGACCCCCCTGTTAGTGCCTAAACCTAAGACCCCCCTGTTGGTGCCTAAACCTAAGACCCCCCTTTATTATGTGGATAATAATGTTTTACTAATTATGGATGCAAAAAATATTTTGCAATTTACGTAACGTACTGATCGCTTTATTTTGTGAATAATAATGTTTTTTATTATGTGGATAATAATGTTTTACAAATTGTGACTCCAAAAAATATATTCCAATTTACATTACGTACTGATCGCTTTATTTTGTGAATAATGTTTTAAAAACAGTAAGGGATAAAACTTTAAATAATGTTTAAATTATTTAAATAAGATAAATATATTTAGTATTTTCATAAACGTTATTCGGCACGGGTGCATTTTATAAACGTAAATCAACACAAGCTCAGTTATAAATCATTAAACAGCTCCGGGCGCCGTTTGTAAACTTTATTTAGCTCCGGGCGCCGTTTGTAAACTTTATTTAGCTCCGGGCGCCGTTTGTAAACTTTATTTAGCTCCGGCGCCCTTTTTCCTGCTCGGCGCCCATTAAACGTTATTTATTATGGGAGTGAATGGCGGCGCCCTTTTTGTCCACTAGCTGCCTGCGCCCTTTTTTCCCAGCTCCACCAAAAAGACCTTCTACTAAACAAAGCAAAGCTTGGTGTAATTTGCCTTCTCAAAACAGAAGGAAATCTGCAATAATTCAGCTATAAGTGAACATTTGTGATTACCCACAAGGCACTGCTACTAAATATTCAAATTATCCCTTTCCACGCATAATAAGCATCCAGAACCACTGACATATAGCAAACCTATAGCTTTAAATTTTTCACAGCCATATAAAAAACAAAAGGGGTGACAGCCTGTTTCAGACTTTTGGTCCTCATCAGTACATGGCAAGGATTGATACAGCTGTATGAGATAGGGCTTGGACCAGTACAACAGAGTAACCAAGCAGATCAGGGTGACTCAAACCACTTGGACTGTATAGGGGGATAAAAGGGACCAAAAAGACCTTCTACTAAAAAATCAAAGCTTGGTGTAATTTGCCTTCTTAAAACAGAAGCAAATCTGCAATAATTCAGCTATAAGTGAGCATTTGTGGTTACCCACAATGCACTGCTACTGAATATGCAAATTATTCCTCTTCGCCCTTGGTTTAATATGGCACTACTTCTTCTTCTTGCTTGGACCCGCCCCTTCTTCTTGCTTGGACACGCCCCTTCATCTTGCTTGGACCGGCCCTGGGGGCAGGGCGCTACTTCTTCTTGCTTGAAGGTTGAGGCACTTACTCTATTATATACAGTGGTGTGAAAAACTATTTGCCCCCTTCCTGATTTCTTATTCTTTTGCATGTTTGTCACACTTAAATGTTTCTGCTCATCAAAAACCGTTAACTATTAGTCAAAGATAACATAATTGAACACAAAATGCAGTTTTAAATGATGGTTTTTATTATTTAGTGAGAAAAAAAAACTCCAAATCTATTTGGCCCTGTGTGAAAAAGTGATTGCCCCCCTTGTTAAAACATAACTTAACTGTGGTTTATCACACCTGAGTTCAATTTCTGTAATCACCCCCCGGCCTGATTACTGCCACACCTGTTTCAATCAAGAAATCACTTAAATATGAGCTATCTGACACAGAGAAGTAGACCAAAAGCACCTCAAAAGCAAGACATCATGCCAAGATCCAAAGAAATTCAGGAACAAATGAGAACAAAAGTACTGTAATTGAGATCTATCAGTCTGGTAAAGGTTATAAAGCCATTTCTAAAGCTTTGGGACTTCAGCGAACCACAGTGAAAGCCATTATCCACAAATGGAAAAAACATGGAACAGTGATGAACCTTCCCAGAAGTGGCCGGCCAACCAAAATTACCCCAAGAGCGCAGAGAAAACTCATCCGAGAGGCCACAAAAGACCCCAGGACAACATCTAAAGAACTGCAGGCCTCACTTGCCTCAATTAAGGTCAGTGTTCACGACTCCACCATAAGAAAGAGACTGGGCAAAAACAGCCTGCATGGCAGATATCCAAGGCGCAAACCACTTTTAAGCAAAGAACATTAAGGCTCGTCTCAATTTTGCTAAAAAACATCTCAATGAATGCCAAGACTTTTGGGAAAATACCTTGTGGACCGACGAGACAAAAGTTTAACTTTTTGGAAGGTGCGTGTCCCGTTACATCTGGCGTAGAAGTAACACAGCATTTCAGCAAAAGAACATCATACCAACAGTAAAATATGGTGGTGGTAGTGTGATGGTCTGGGGTTGTTTTGTTGCTTCAGGACCTGGAAGGCTGGCTGTGATAGATGGAACCATGAATTCTACTGTCTACCAAAAAATCCTGAAGGAGAATGTCCGGCCATCTGTTTGTCAACTCAAGCTGAAGCGATCTTGGGTGCTGTAGCAGGACAATGACCCAAAAGACACCAGCAAATCCACCTCTGAATGGCTGAAGAAAAACAAAATGAAGGCTTTGGAGTGGCCTAGTCAAAGTCCTGACCTGAATCCTATTGAGATGTTGTGGCATGACCTTAAAAGGGCGGTTCATGCTAGAAAACCCTCAAATAAAGCTGAATTACAACAATTCTGCAAAGATGAGTGGGCCAAAATTCCTCCAGAGCGCTGTAAAAGTTGCAAGTTATCGCAAACGCTTGATTGCAGTTATTGCTGCTAAGGGTGGCCCAACCAGTTATTAGGTTCAGGGGGCAATTTCTTTTTCACACAGGGCCATGTAGGTTTGGAGTTATTTTTCTCACTAAATAATAAAAACCATCATTTAAAACTGCATTTTGTGTTCAATTATGTTATATTTGACTAATAGTTAATGGTTTTTGATGAGCAGAAACATTTAAGTGTGACAAACATGCAAAAGAATAAGTTGTTTTTCACACCACTGTATATATATAGATTGCTGCTAGTGTGTAAGAATCATGGGCCATATGCATTTTTCCTCCTAAGTTTTTTCCTAGGAGATCATTTTTCATCTTCTGTTTAACCACTCCTCTACCACAGGTTTTTTCCCCCTTCAAAAGCTCTTCCCATTCATTCGGCAATAACTTTATTGTTAATTATCACCCTGAAATGATCTATATATTATTTTTATTATTTTTATTTATTATTTATTTATTTATTATTATGATTTATTTATTATTTATTTTTGCAGGACAAACTAGGCTTTCTTTGGGCAGTACTTCATGCTAAGAATTATATATATAACTAGCTGACTGCCCGGCGTTGCCCGGGTATGTATTTGACTGGTGTCGGCTCCACCCACCTTTTCTAACCCTAACACACAATGGCCTCAATTAGTGTTGGGCGAACAGTGTTCGCCACAGTTCGGGTTCTGCAGAACATCACCCTGTTCGGGTGATGTTCGAGTTCGGCCGAACACCTGATGGTGTTCGGCCAAACCGTTCGGCCATATGGCCGAACTAAGAGCGCATGGCCGAACGTTCCCCGAACGTTCGGCTAGCGCTGTGATTGGCCGAACGGGTCACGTGGTTCGGACCCGAACACGCTCTGATTGGCCAAACGGGTCACGTGGTTCGGGTCAATAAATACCTGATCCACGTCATTTCTCCGCCATTTGTCTGTGGGTTTAGCTTTGGGTAGGCAGGCAGGGTAGTTCTCTCTCCAGCCAGGCTAGCCAGGGTCCCCCCAGTCATTGTGTCACTGCTGGGAACAGTAGTACACCGCTCACCCACACTATATAGCATTGTGTTTACTGCCACTCTGTGTCTGCTGGGCACAGTAGTGCACCGCTCACCCACACTATATAGCATTGTGTTTACTGCCACTCTGTGTACGCTGCTCACCCACCACTGTATAGCATTGTGTTTACTGCCACTCTGTGTGTCTGCTGGGAACAGTAGTACACAGCTCACCCAGCACTATATAGCATTGTGTTTGCCACTCTGTGTGTCTGCTGGGAACAGTAGTACACCGCTCACCCTGTATAGCATTGTGCTCTGTGTTGCTGCTGGGAATAGTAGTACACCGCTCACCCACACTATATAGCATTGTGTTTGCTGCCACTCTGTGTGTCTGCTGGGAACAGTAGTACACCGCTCACCCTGTATAGCATTGTGCTCTGTGTTGCTGCTGGGAATAGTAGTACACCGCTCACCCACACTATATAGCATTGTGTTTACTGCCACTCTGTGTGTCTGCTGGGAACAGTGGTACACCGCTCAACCACCACTGTATACCATTGTGCTCTGTGTCGCTGCTGGGAATAGTAGTACACCGCTCACCCACCACTGTATAGCATTGTGCTCTGTGTCGCTGCTGGGAATAGTAGTACACCGCTCACCCACCACTGTATAGCATTGTGCTCTGTGTCGCTGCTGGGAATAGTAGTACACCGCTCACCCACCACTGTATAGCATTGTACTCTGTGTCGCTGCTGGGAATAGTAGTACACCGCTCACCCACCACTGTATAGCATTGTGCTCTGTGTCGCTGCTGGCAACAGTAGTACACCGCTCACCCGCCACTGTATAGCATTGTGCTCTGTGTCGCTGCTGGGAATAGTAGTACACCGCTCACCCACCACTGTATAGCATTGTGCTCTGTGTCGCTGCTGGGAATAGTAGTACACCGCTCACCCACCACTGTATAGCATTGTGCTCTGTGTTGCTGCTGGGAATAGTAGTACACCGCTCACCCACCACTGTATAGCATTGTGCTCTGTGTCGCTGCTGGGACTAGTAGTACACCGCTCACCCACCACTGTATAGCATTGTGCTCTGTGTCGCTGCTGGGAATAGTGGTACACCGCTCACCCACCACTGTATAGCATTGTGCTCTGTGTCGCTGCTGGGAATAGTAGTACACCGCTCACCCACCACTGTATAGCATTGTGCTCTGTGTCGCTGCTGGGAATAGTAGTACACCGCTCACCCACCACTGTATAGCATTGTGCTCTGTGTTGCTGCTGGGAATAGTAGTACACCGCTCACCCACCACTGTATAGCATTGTGCTCTGTGTCGCTGCTGGGACTAGTAGTACACCGCTCACCCACCACTGTATAGCATTGTGCTCTGTGTCGCTGCTGGGAATAGTGGTACACCGCTCACCCACCACTGTATAGCATTGTGCTCTGTGTCGCTGCTGGGAACAGTCGTACACCGCTCACCCACCACTGTATAGCATTGTGCTCTGTGTCGCTGCTGGGAACAGTCGTACACCGCTCACCCACCACTGTATAGCATTTCTGTACTGCCACTGTACTGCTGCCAGTCAGCGTGTACTTTAAGGATAAGTGAAATGAGGAAGAAATCCGGTGAAAGAGGGAGGGGAAAGGGAAGAGGTGTTTCCCCTGACGGTTCACATACAGGCCACAGGGGAGCACCGGAGAAAACCCACTCAATACCGCCCATGTTGTCCACAAATCCAAAAGAACAGGACCAGATAATTAATTGGATGACCTCTCAAGCGTCCAGCAGTGGGTTAAGCAGCACAAGCACATCACGCACGAGGTCCGAGTCCTCAGCCAGTTACAAGGAGCCAGTGGGCACAAAGCTGACACAACCGGCAGCGACACCACGCACACAACTGCCAGATAACCAGTCCCAAGAATTACCTCAGGACACAATGGGGTATTCGCAGGAGCTATTCCCAGCCCAACAAACTTCCACCTTTCAAAGGTCAATGGAACAGCCAGAAATGTTGTGCCCGGATTCACAACCATTAACTGTGTGAAATGCACCGCGCACTGAAATACAAGGCGAGTCAGAGGACTTTGAAACCCAAATCCCAGAGCAAGTTGGGCAGGAGGGGTTGCAATTGCAGGAGGTCGGCCGAGAAGATCTGGAAGACGACGTTGGAGTGAGCTGCGCAGAGGTTGTTCTGGGGAGCTCTACTCCACGGCGGCGGCCCCCCACAATGACATATGACGAGTTTGAGGAGATGGAAGAGGAGGGTATGGACAATGTGGACAGAGACCCAGATTTTGTATGTGATGGAGAACATCACCGTCGTAGCAGCAGCACAGATGAGTCTGTTGAAGAACCCACTGCTGCACGAGTTCGCCTTGTGCCACAAGGTAGGCGGCGCGAAATTTCAGGCACCACAAGCGTGGAAGTTCCTTTGAGACGCAAAAGAGGCGCAAACAGAAATCGCCAGCAAGGCAGGTGCTCCAAAGTCTGGCCTTTCTTTGAAGACTGCACTGAGGATGGTACCATGGCGATTTGCAAGGTGTGCAAGACCCGCCTGAGCAGGGGGAAAAATATTAACAACCTCTCCACCACCAGCATGAGCCGCCACATGTATGTACATGTATATGCACATACTGTATATATATGTGATATCATGTATATTCCACATCAATAACATATATATATATATATATATATATATATATATATATATATATGCGCATATCTACTATATATATATATATATATATATATACACCTGTTTCACTGCAATGAGCACACTTGTGCCTTTGAGAGGCTTTTTAGCCCTATGCAGTGTGTATGTATCAGGTGCATCTTGGTTAGATGCGCGACCATTTCATTTTCTCCCCATTGCATAGTATTGTATTTCTTTCGCTTTGGGTTGGGTTGTGGTTGTGGGCGGTGTCCCCGGGCAGTGAGAGTTCCTGGGGCGCCGCCCACGCCGCACCCCTTCCCCTTTATATGGCCTGCTGCTCCCAAGCCAACGTTGCTAGCATGTTCCCATAATGTTGGGTGATTTTAAACGTAGATAGGGTGGGGACCCCGAGAGAAGGCTGCACGAGCCGTCCCTGCTAACATGCACTGCAGCGTGGAACAGATGTCTCTCTCAATAAGAGAAGGGTAAGGTCCCCGGATAATGTGTAACGCATGGATTTGCTTCCATTGTTTGTATTGTGAGATGCATTAGTTCTTAATGCACCTGTTTCACTGCAATGAGCACACTTGTGCCTTTGAGAGGCTTTTTAGCCCTATGCAGTGTGTATGTATCAGGTGCATCTTGGTTAGATGCGCGACCATTTCATTTTCTCCCCATTGCATATATATATATATATATATATATATATATATATATATATATATATATATATATATATATATATATATATATATATATATTCCACATCAGTGATGATCAAATAACAACTGCTGGCTGCTGCCTATCTCCTCTCTCCTGGACCTAAACACACACACACTGACCTGCGCCATGTGCGCTCTCACTGAGCGGCTGTCTGACTCTAATTGCCGCTGTAATGTCAGATATTGCAGCCCGGAAGCAGCCTTCCTCACTGAGTTTTACGCATGCTCAGTGGGAAGTTAGACATTATTTACCTGAAATATCTCCGCTTCCGCTCCACGTACACTCCCGAAACTTTCAGGGGAGGATCTAGCTGTGTGTTGAATTGCAGCCCCCGTGCCCCGCTAGTTCCCGAGATAGGTTTGCTGCAATCAGTCTTGGGAACCAGCGGGGCTCAGGGGCTCCCTCCCCTGAAAATTTCAGGAGTGTACGTGGTGCGGAAGCGGAGATATTTAGGACGTTTTACGTGGCTGCGCAATTAAATGGGGCACAGGCTTCTACTGCGCATGCGGGGCTGCCCAATCTGCATGGCTGCCCATTCTGACACTACACCGCCTGTGTGAGCGAGGAGGGAGGGCGAGGGCCAATGACGTCGGCAGCAGCTGGCATGATGACGAGCGCGGGGGGCGCACGCTGATTGGCTGAGGGCTGGACTGGAGTGTAGAGCGTCCGTTTGCCATGGCAACGGCGACGCTCAGCCAGCCAGCCTCAGTGTTTCTTCTTCTTCTTCGGTAACAGCGGCGGGCAGCGCAGAGCGGGAACGGCTGGGCAGGAAAATAAGATTATGTACATTGCTGTTGATCATGGGGCCACTTAGCTACACACAGCGGCAGACGGATTACATGCTTGGGGGCTCAGAAGGGGCCCTTTAGACCCTGAATGGGGCCCCAATCAGGCGCTTGATGTGCCTGGTTGATGGTCCGGCCCTGGCAATACTGTAATGACCCTCCCACTGGGCGTTCTGCCGACAGTAGTGCGTGTGTACAGTCTGTCAACAGACTGATAAGGCTGTTTCTGAACGATCCGCTGCAGTGGAAAGATATGCACTGTGCCACTTGTCTAATACAGTGTGCTGTCAGACAGTGGGACTACAAATACCAAGCAGGCAGCAACTGTCTGTGGGCTATGCAGTGTCACCCACAAAGAGAGCTATGCTTTAGTAAGTTAAATCACACAAATAGAGTGGGAAGAAGTGCACTGATCTAATACAGTGTGTCAGCAAGCAAGGGCACAGCTGCAACAGGGCTGTATCAATGCTGTGTCAGTGTCACACACAATTTTAGACCTCAAAAGAGCTGTTTTGGGGTGCTTTCAGCAACAAATTTCAGCAAGGAGCAAGCTAACAATAACCTAACTAACGCTTTCCCTATCTCTCCAGCAACCTCTCCCTTCTTCCCACTAATAGCAGCATCAGCAGAGTGAGAACATTGCCGACGCTGCAGCATTTTTATAGGAGGGGCGGGGGTCCGTGGGTGAGTGCAGCCTGATTGGCTGCCATGTGTCTACTGACTGTGATGTAAAGGGTCAAAGTTTAGCCCAATGATGAGGTATAGGGGGCGGGTCGAACACGCCATGTGTTCGCTACCCGCCACGGGCATGGGTAGCTGATATTCGCGCAAACTACCCGCAGGGCGGACTGTTTGGGCCATCTCTAACCCACACAAGCACCAGGAGCTTATTCAATTTAAGTTTTCTCCTAAGTTTTCTCCTAGGAGATATATTATCACCTACTTGTTTAAATAACTTTTCAGCTCAGAAGAAAAAGTGAATTGAATAAGGGCCAGGCCCCATATGCAATACATGTTTTTTTCCTGAGTTATCACCTAGGAGAAAATTTAGGAGAAAAACTGAATTGCATATGGGCCAAGGTGTGAAAATATCACCCAGGAGAAAAGTGTTCAGCTTCTATTTAAAATAACTTTTCATCGCCTTGCAACTGAAGAAGTATTAACCACTTCACAGCTTCTGTACAGTATTTCTAGTCCCCATTAAACTTCATTTAAACGCCCAGGCAGTGGTGCTCACCGCCAGGTCGTGATCACGCTTACGCGTGGATTCACGACCATTTTGACGCATTCCGCCTCGGACACGCTAAGCCTTGAATAGATTTTCAACCACGATAATCTGCTTCGGCTACGCGTGAATGCGGACAGAAATCCGCATTCACGCTCGTGAAACCCGGCGCTGAAGTCGTGGTTTGCGGAAATGCGTCAAACTATGCGGAAGTGACACATTGCAGGCCAATCAGAGTGCCCCAGCCAGGCCCTAGCAACCAATCACAGGAGGGGAGCTATGCCCTCCCCTCCTGAATATAATGCGGCGGCCATGATGGAAAAGCTCTCTCCTTGCTAGACTGTGGTGCTGAGAGGATTATCTCCAGGCCATTGTTGTTTGAGCAAGTGCATTTATTGTGATTGTCACGGACGATTGCGGGGACGCAGGCGCGTCCTGCAACCGCCCGTGAAAAAAAGAACGATCGCACTCGATTCCTGCATCGATTGCGCTTCAGATCAATAGAACCAAGATTTGATGTGTAGTATCTCTCTGCCTAGGAACAGCTGGGGGATCTGTCTTAGCTGAAGTGACAGCCTGGGGGGAAGGTGTTAATTAGCTTGGACATATTCCCTGTGGAAGGCACAATTTCCCTTTTGGTTCTGGGAACCAGGTGACACTTAGCTGATCTCATGGAGATGTTAATTAACCAAAGGATGCCTAGGTGCAGCCAAGCAGGCTACGAATCCACGGGAGGTCTTGACACTTTGCTCCCTAGTAAAGATCAAAGGAAAGTCAGCTGTTAGCAGCTAGAACACACCCTCAGTCTCATGGCATAATCCATAACTTCCCAGATCTGTCATATTTCTGGGGTTCCTGAGATGGCAGCTTCGCCAAACGTGGGGGAAGTGTAGCATGAGCCCCGGTGCTGGTTCTGAGGAAGTTTCAGAACATTCTGAGGTAAGGACTGCCAGTTAGGCAGTTTGAAAATGCCCTGATGATACCACAGGGGTCCCACCCCTCATGTCTGGTATCAGGGCGCTGGGTAAATCGAGACAGACCTGAAAATGTTAATAAATCTGCCCTGACCTGTACGGTTCTGTGAGATAGAGCCCATATATGGGTAGATATGATTTCTAGCCCCAGTACAAGGGGAGGGCTCATCTCATCTTTGAAGGGGGTGTATGGCTCCCCGCCCTCACTCCCTCCTACTGAAGCAGGGGCATAAGAATGGCTGAGGACCCAAACTCAGTGTCCTCCACACTGAAACATCTTGCACTCATCAGATGCCAGCTCGAGGATATGCTGGCATCCACCTGGTCTGAACTCTGAACTCTGAACTCTGGACTTTGAAACCAAGAACTTTATGATTCTTCCCACAATAAGGACATCTTTCCAGGAACTAAGTATTTTTCTCCCTTCTTTTATTTTTCATACTGGCTATTACTGTTTTAATAATTGTTGATTTTAATAATTGTCTGTATATATTAATTATTTATATTGCTGTGAATAAAAGACTTCCCCCAAGTCATTCACTGTTTCGCTACCCTGCTTATCAGCACACACAGAAATGATCCCGGGTCTCTGAAGATACGCTACTGTTTGTTTGTTGTTGGCTAGACAGAATATCGTGTGTTTAACCGTTTTATCCGCAGGATTAGTCAGTCAGTTAGTGGGCCCCACGGTCCCATGATAACCGCGGTGGTGGCAGTTTACTCTGAACCAGTGGGTGAAGTGGTAATCACCCGTGTCTCACAGGCTTCCTTCTGAGTTGTCTGCGGCTAATTCTTAACGGTTCCTGCGCATTGACTGCGACCAGAGTTCGCACGATCTGTGCGCTGGCACCGTTTAGAAGGCTAAGTGCGGTCAGCCACTAGGGCTCCTGTGACAGTGTTAGGCAGCGGTTGGGACCTGTGTTGTGCTGAAAGTATCTAAGATAGCGCTAGCGCTATCGAGAAACGAACTAATTCGTTGGTGTAGCTGGAAGGCAATATATTTTTTATATATACAGAGAGACTGTGTAGCCAGTACCCCTCCCCAAAAGTTTTATTTTATTTGGCATGGAAATGTCCGGGAACTACAAGAAAATGGGCCTGGCGGACCTGCAAAATCTTTGCCAAGAGAGAGGCATTGAGGTCGGCCGCAAGAAACAACAGGACCTGGTAACGGAATTGTTTCAATGGGATACCCAGCAACTGCGGGAGCCGGGAGTGTCCGCTGAAGTGGATACCAGCCCATCTGACCATCGAGGGGAACCAGAGACTGAGACTCCTGACCGTACAGAGGTTGTGCATCCTGAGGGCCCTGCATCAACAGTTACGCCGGAGAATGTCAGTGTGGACCCCAATCCCAGAGTTTCTGACAGTACTCGCCCGGAACTGGCCAGTACTGGACTGTCCGTTTGTACTGATCCGCTAATGCAGCAGGCATTACAAAAGCTGATGGACACTGACCTGGACAAGTACCTGCAGTACATGCGGGAGGAACGGGAGCGGCAAGCGGCTGCTACGGAACGGGAGCTCCAACGACAGCATGAGCTAAACATGGCAAAAGTTCAACAGGCCAGCCGGATTCACTGCCCAGCCTCCCTGCTGAAGGAGCTGCAGCACCCGTAAGTGCAAAATTTAAATTTGCTAATATTGAAAAAGACACTGACATTGACTTGTTTTTGCGGTCTTTTGAAAAAGCATGCCGTCAGTATCGTCTGTCCCAAGACCAGTGGGCCAGACATCTGACACCGTTGCTGCGCTACAAAGCGCTCGATGCCTTCGCAGAATTGCCTGCGGAGAAGGATAATGATTATGCTGCTATAAAAGACGCTATCATTACTAAGTACCAGCTGACGCCAGAAGCCTATCGGAAAAAGTTCAGGGCCTGGCAGAAAAAGTCTTCTGATTCGTACCGAGATGTGGTCAGCAGCTTGCTCACCACACTCCGCCAGTGGACACTAGGCCTCACCAAAGGGTCTTATGGCGTCCTGGAGGACTTGATAGTCCTGGAACAATTTCTGAACATTTGCCCTGCTGATGTACGACAATTTGTGCTAGAACGTAAGCCGGCTTCAGCAACTGTCGCTGCAGACCTTGCTGAGACTTTTGCAACTACCCGGGTGGCTGATACCCGCAGAACTGTCCCATCCAGCTGGAGAGGAGGTCAGCCCAATACCTCAGCAGACCCTCCTGCCCCTGTGAGCCGTCCGCCACAGAGGCCACCCAGCGCAGCTGCTGCACCCAGGCCTGCAGCGCCTGGAGAGGTCACCTGTCACTACTGCCGCCAGCCCGGACACATGAAATTCGACTGTCCGGAGCGGAGACAGACACCACCAGCACCTGGATCATCTGCATCACCTGCACCTCACCCACAGCAGAGGCAACCCGCCAGCGAACCACAGCCTGGATCATCAGATTTTGTCCTGTTTGCACGCGGACAGGAAATCCGCGACCGAACCGACCAGCAGCAACTTGTTAGAGTGAACGGCAAAGTTGTCACCGGATTTCGAGACACCGGAGCTGACATCACGTTAGTTCACTCACATCTTGTGCCAAAGGAGAGCATCAGCTCCAGCCAATCCCTTGCCCTTACTGGAGTAGAGGGCACCCTTTTTCACATAGTCCATGCGACAGTGAAGCTGGATTGGGGAGTGGGAGGAATCCAAGAAAGGGTTGTTGGGGTTATGAAGGATCTCCCAGTCCCTGTGTTGCTGGGGACTGATTTGGGCAAGCTTGTGTCCTACTATGAACCTGCCACGACCGCCTTGTCGCTCACGGAAGGAGACGGACCCTCCACCCACCACCAGGTACTTTATACACTTGGGGGAGCACCAGGGGGAGGTGGGTTGAATGTGCCCAGTTCAAGGGTACCAGGTTCAATAGTGCCTGCTTCAAAGGCACCTGAGTTTGATGTACAGACTGTCTGTTGTGATGATGCTGTAACTGTACCTGAGTTTACTGTACAACCTGTCTGTAATGAAAAAATGTCTATACCTGTCAATGTCATTACTGCATGCAATGATGATTTGAGTAATGTCCGTCTGTGCCATTCTGACAGTGTACCTGTGCTAGCAGTACCGCGCAGCTGTACTGCTCAGAACCCGAGCTCAGAACAGGTGGAGGGGGTTCCGGCCTCCTCCCCCTCCTCTGACCGCAGGGATGAGACCTTTCAGCCGCTGGCCTCGTGTGACATGAGCCAGTTGGCTGAAACTGACAGCGCCGTATTCTCAGCCGCACTACAAAGTGACCCAAGCCTGGAGGTGCTCAGGCAGCAAGCCGCTGAGCCCCTCGCAGACGGGGCCGCTTTCAAGGTGTACTGGGAAGGTGGGAGACTGTACAGTGAGTCTGTACAGCCCCCTACAGGTAGATCCACGCGAATACCAAGTGGCTTGTGGTCCCGAGTGCATTCAGGGGACATGTGCTGAAATCCGCACATGGTAATCCTCTGACAGGGCACTCGGGTGTCCGCAAGACACTCGCCGGTATTCGGAACCAGTTTTATTGGCCCCGGATGAACAGGGATGTAGCAAACTACTGCAGGGCATGTGCCGTCTGTCAGGAGCTGGGAAGGTCCAGGGATTCCCGCGAGGTTCCCTTAGGTCCACAGCCACTTAGCAGGGGAACCCGGCGTGGGCTGGCTGTTGACCTAACCAACCCACTGCCCGTTGTCAGCAGTCACGGCAGACACCACGTCCGACTGCAGTGGCGCAAACGCCCTGTCCAGAATGGTCCATGTTGGGTCAACCCTGAGGGTAGCAGACCGCGACCGGTCCAGGGGAACCGAGCCACAGGCTCCAATAGGTTTTCCCGCCGTACCGGCAACTCGAGGCCCGTCAGCCAGGTTAGCGGCGCCGCCACACATCTTGCGGATGAGTGGCTGAGCCGCAGACAAGGGGGAGGGCTGTCACGGACGATTGCGGGGACGCAGGCGCGTCCTGGAACCGCCCGTGAAGAAAAGAACGATCGCACTCGATTCCTGCATCAATTGCGCTTCAGATCAATAGAACCAAGATTTGATGTGTAGTATCTCTCTGCCTAGGAACAGCTGGGGGATCTGTCTTAGCTGAAGTGACAGCCTGGGGGGAAGGTGTTAATTAGCTTGGACATATTCCCTGTGGAAGGCACAATTTCCCTTTTGGTTCTGGGAACCAGGTGACACTTAGCTGATCTCATGGAGATGTTAATTAACCAAAGGATGCCTAGGTGCAGCCAAGCAGGCTACGAATCCACGGGAGGTCTTGACACTTTGCTCCCTAGTAAAGATCAAAGGAAAGTCAGCTGTTAGCAGCTAGAACACAACCTCAGTCTCATGGCATAATCCATAACTTCCCAGATCTGTCATATTTCTGGGGTTCCTGAGATGGCAGCTTCGCCAAACGTGGGGGAAGTGTAGCATGAGCCCCGGTGCTGGTTCTGAGGAAGTTTCAGAACATTCTGAGGTAAGGACTGCCAGTTAGGCAGTTTGAAAATGCCCTGATGATACCACAGGGGTCCCACCCCTCATGTCTGGTATCAGGGCGCTGGGTAAATCGAGACAGACCTGAAAATGTTAATAACTCTGCCCTGACCTGTACGGTTCTGTGAGATAGAGCCCATATATGGGTAGATAGCCCCAGTACAAGGGGAGGGCTCATCTCATCTTTGAAGGGGGTGTATGGCTCCCCGCCCTCACTCCCTCCTACTGAAGCAGGGGCATAAGAATGGCTGAGGACCCAAACTCAGTGTCCTCCACACTGAAACATCTTGCACTCATCAGATGCCAGCTCGAGGATATGCTGGCATCCACCTGGTCTGAACTCTGAACTCTGGACTTTGAAACCAAGAACTTTATGATTCTTCCCACAATAAGGACATCTTTCCAGGAACTAAGTATTTTTCTCCCTTCTTTTATTTTTCATACTGGCTATTACTGTTTTAATAATTGTTGATTTTAATAATTGTCTGTATATATTAATTATTTATATTGCTGTGAATAAAAGACTTCCCCCAAGTCATTCACTGTTTCGCTACCCTGCTTATCAGCACACACAGAAATGATCCCGGGTCTCTGAAGATACGCTACTGTTTGTTTGTTGTTGGCTAGACAGAATATCGTGTGTTTAACCGTTTTATCCGCAGGATTAGTCAGTCAGTTAGTGGGCCCCACGGTCCCATGATAACCGCGGTGGTGGCAGTTTACTCTGAACCAGTGGGTGAAGTGGTAATCACCCGTGTCTCACAGGCTTCCTTCTGAGTTGTCTGCGGCTAATTCTTAACGGTTCCTGCGCATTGACTGCGACCAGAGTTCGCACGATCTGTGCGCTGGCACCGTTTAGAAGGCTAAGTGCGGTCAGCCACTAGGGCTCCTGTGACAGTGATAAAAACAAAGCTTTTTTTTGCTAACACTGTTCTTATACTGTACACAGTTAGCTAGTCAGTGAGTGATTGCTGTAGTTAGTTGTAGTCAGTGTAGTGTAGTGGGAGTGTGGGAGTCTAGTGATTATTTAACTGTGTGTAGTGCAGGCAGGTTCAGTGCTGCAGTGTAGTCAGTGTAGTGGGAGTGGGGATTATCTGTGTGTAGTGCAGGCAGGCAGGTTAGTGCAGCTGCAGTGTTCACTTGCATATTCCAGTGACAGTTATACACTTGTACTATTTGCAGGCAGCCAGTCACACCGCCGGCGCTGCCACTCTCTGCCAGCACTGTTCATTCATTCTGTCAGTGACCTTGTGCCGTGCCCAGTGCCCACTGCTCGCTCGCTGGCATATGAGCATCTCATTACACAGTGTGACATCCTTGTGTGCCCACTGCATCCTTCAGTGACCTAGTTGTATATCCAGTGCCCACTGCTGTGCCCACTGCATCCTTCAGTGACCTTGTACTGTGCCCACTGCATCCTTCAGTGACCTAGTTGTATATCCAGTGCCCACTGCTGTGCCCACTGCATCCTTCAGTGACCTTGTACTGTGCCCACTGCATCCTTCAGTGACCTTGTACTGTGCCCACTGCATCCTTCAGTGACCTAGTTGTATATCCAGTGCCCACTGCTGTACCCACTGCATCCTTCAGTGACCTTGTACTGTGCCCACTGCATCCTTCAGTGACCTAGGTGTATATCCAGTGCCCACTGCTGTGCCCACTGCATCCTTCAGTGACCTTGTACTGTGCCCACTGCATCCTTCAGTGACCTTGTACTGTGCCCACTGCATCCTTCAGTGACCTAGTTGTATATCCAGTGCCCACTGCTGTGCCCACTGCATCCTTCAGTGACCTTGTGCTGTGCCCACTGCATCATTCAGTGACCTAGTTGTATATCCAGTGCCCACTGCTGTGCCCACTGCATCCTTCAGTGACCTTGTACTGTGCCCACTGCATCCTTCAGTGACCTAGTTGTATATCCAGTGCCCACTGCTGTGCCCACTGCATCCTTGTGCTGTGCCCACTGCATCCTTCAGTGACCTAGTTGTATATCCAGTGCCCACTGCTGTGCCCACTGCATCCTTCAGTGACCTTGTACTGTGCCCACTGCATCCTTCAGTGACCTAGTTGTATATCCAGTGCCCACTGCTGTGCCCACTGCATCCTTCAGTGACCTTGTACTGTGCCCACTGCATCCTTCAGTGACCTAGGTGTATATCCAGTGCCCACTGCTGTGCCCACTGCATCCTTCAGTGACCTTGTACTGTGCCCACTGCATCCTTCAGTGACCTTGTACTGTGCCCACTGCATCCTTCAGTGACCTAGTTGTATATCCAGTGCCCACTGCTGTGCCCACTGCATCCTTCAGTGACCTTGTACGGTGCCCACTGCATCCTTCAGTGACCTTGTACTGTGCCCACTGCATCCTTCAGTGACCTAGTTGTATATCCAGTGCCCACTGCTGTGCCCACTGCATCCTTCAGTGACCTTGTACTGTGGCCACTGCATCCTTCAGTGACCTAGTTGTATATCCAGTGCCCACTGCTGTGCCCACTGCATCCTTCAGTGACCTTGTACTGTGGCCACTGCATCCTTCAGTGACCTAGTTGTATATCCAGTGCCCACTGCTGTGCCCACTGCATCCTTCAGTGACCTTGTACTGTGCCCACTGCATCCTTCAGTGACCTTGTACTGTGGCCACTGCATCCTTCAGTGACCTAGTTGTATATCCAGTGCCCACTGCTGTGCCCACTGCATCCTTCAGTGACCTTGTACTGTGCCCACTGCATCCTTTAGTGACCTTGTACTGTGCCCACTGCATCCTTCAGTGACCTTGTACTGTGCCCACTGCATCCTTCAGTGACCTAGTTGTATATCCAGTGCCCACTGCTGTGCCCACTGCATCCTTCAGTGACCTTGTACTGTGGCCACTGCATCCTTCAGTGACCTAGTTGTATATCCAGTGCCCACTGCTGTGCCCACTGCATCCTTCAGTGACCTTGTACTGTGGCCACTGCATCCTTCAGTGACCTAGTTGTATATCCAGTGCCCACTGCTGTGCCCACTGCATCCTTCAGTGACCTTGTACTGTGGCCACTGCATCCTTCAGTGACCTTGTGCTGTGCCCACTGCATCCTTCAGTGACCTTGTACTGTGCCCACTGCATCCAGTGATTCATTACTAGCAACATGTCTGGCAGGGTTTCGCGGGGTGAGAGGAAAGGGAGTTCAATTGCCTCAGCCACTTCTGGGACTGCTCCACGTCCAGGGAGAGGCCGCCCAGCTGTACGTGGTCGTGATGCAGCAGAAAAGGGGGCAGCAAAGCCTGGGCCGAGTCAGCGGACGCCATTGTCCAAATATTTTAAAGTTTCTGGTCCCCGTGTGGTGGTTGAGCAAATGGAACCTGACGTACTCATGGACATCATGACTTCCTCCCAGACCTCTACTGTGAGCACCACTCCAAGCAGTAGCAGCAGCAGCCAACATCCCACGCTTGTTGTGACATCCACCCCAGCACCCACTGGTCAGCAGCCCTCCCAGGATGACAGCGTTCTGTCCCTCAGTCCGGCATCTGGGAACCTGCTGATGCAAGAAGCACAGGACTTACTGGGGACTGATGTGGCAGAGATTGAGATCGGGCCACAATCACAAGCGTTGTTGAGTTCTGGTGATGAAGAAGAGGGGTCTGTGTCTGGGGATGTAGGGACAGAAGAGGAGGCGGGGGAGTCAGAGGAAGAGCTGGATTATGATGATGCTGCTGATGATGACGTTGTGGACCCTAACTATGTGCAGCCTGCTGAGTCCGTGGAAGAATGGTCAGAGCAGGATGACGAGTCACCTCGGCCTAGGCAAGGATATCGCCATATGTCAGGCAGGGGCAGGGGCATCGGCAGCAGTGGGCGTGGAGGAAGTAGACAGGACACTGCTTCAGCCGGCACCACCACCATGCAACCCCCGGCAACTACTACCACACATTGCTCCGCTGCACCCTCTGCTAGTGGGGGCCGCAGTAAATTAAAGTCACCAGTGTGGGATTGCTTTGAGGAATGTACTGATGACAAAAGGTATGCGGTGTGCAGGTTATGCAGCAAAAGATTGAGCCGTGGGAAAAGTCTGAGCAAGATGGGTACCTCATCCCTCCAGGGCCACCTGAGAAGCCACCACTGCCGCGAGTATGCGGACTTTAAGAGGAAGCAGGCACTGCTGGCAGGGGTTCCTGAGAGCAGAAGGCCCACCAGCGCAGCAGCATCCTCCCTCCCTCAGGGTCGTGAATCCCCCACAGCAGCAGCAGTAGTAGCACGCAAGCGCTCTTCCACCTCGGCTGCTCAGGACACAGACATTGAGGCTGGCAGCCAGTGTTCGTCTCTCTCCTCTGTCTCCCCTGCATCCCAGCGTCGTCAGACCCTGCTGAGCGACACCTTTCAGGGTCTGACCAAGCCTCTGCCTCCAAGCCACAGGCGAATCCGCAAACTAAATGGCTTGCTGGCCCGGGCCATGGCATCACAGCTGCTTCCCGACTCCCTGGTGCAGGAGGGGAGCGCCATGCGGACGTTGCTCCAATTTGGCATCCCCGAGTGGCAAGTCCCCAGTCGCCACTATTTCAGCAGGAGCGCGATCCCAGCACTCCACAAGTTTGCGGTGGAAAACGTGGCCCGTTCCCTGGACTACTCTGTGGGCAAGCGGGTCCACGTGACCATGGACTCGTGGAGTAGCAGATTTGGGACAGGTCGCTACCTGTCCTTTACGGCCCACTGGGTGACACTGATGGAAGGGAGGGAGGACAAGAGCGCATCAGCCCAGCTAGTGGTGCCACCACGCGGGATCAGGGGGAATGCAGAAGGGTCCTGTCACGACACTCCCTCAGCACCCGGAAAGCAAGCCCGCCTCGGCAGCAGCAGCGCCAAGCCTCGGCACTGCCAAGCCCTTTTAAAATTGGTGACCCTGGGGAAGGAGAGGCTTACGGCCACCAACGTCCTGGCCGCCCTCAGGAAGCAGGAGCGGAGGTGGCTGACCCCCAGAGGCCTGGAAGTGGGGTATGTGGCAGCCGATAACGGGGCCAACCTGGTGGCAGCAGTGCAGCAGGGAAACCTCCAGCACATCCCCTGCTTGGCCCACGTGCTCAATCTTGTGGTGCAGCGCTTCTTGCGCACCTACCAGGGGATGAGCGAGCTGCTGCAGGATGCCTGGGCGGTGGTACGCTTTTTCCGCCTGTCAGCCACTGCCTCTGCACTCTTGTCCACCTTACAGCAGCAGTATGGAAGGCCACAACACCGGATGATCATCGACATGCCAGTTCGCTGGAATTCGACTCTGGCAATGTTGGAGCGGCTGTGTCAGCACAGGCTGGCTCTTAGGGCCTACATGCTAGACCCAAGTGTCCCCAGCAACCAGCAAGTCCCCATGATTACTGCCACTCAGTGGACACTGATGCAGCAAGTATGCCTGGTGCTGAGTCCCTTCCTGGAGGCAACCAAGATGGTCAGTGAGGAGCGGGCCTCTGTGTGCCAGTGGGTGCCCTTGGTTTGTCTACTGGAGCAGGCAATGGACAATTTAATTGAGCGTGGGGATGAAGCCCTGAGGCAGTTGGAAGAACAGGAGCAGATGGCAGCACAGTCCAGCTCAGAGGAGGGCTCACAGCAGGTAGTGGAAGAGTTGGAGGTCCCTAACCTGAATGAGGAGGAGGAGGAGGAGCAGAGTGCAGCAGGCGTTGTACGTGGATGGCGGTTTGAGGAGGACAACGACATGGCACAGGAAGATGACAGGCATGCGTTATGGGACAATGGCGAGGACGAGGAAGATCTTGCTGGCAGGGCCCACTTGTTTCCCATGGCTGTGCACCCCCGGGTGATCCAGATGCGTTCAAGGGAGGACATCTGGATTACCTTGATGCTTGATCCCCGTCTGAAGGGGAAGCTGGGAGACTTAATGACGCCATCCACCACCGAGCAACGCACAAGGGAGTTGAAGGAGGCCCTTGTGCGCAGACTACTGGAAGCATTCCTCCAGCCTTCCACCCCCACTGTAACTGCTCTGCCAAGCCAGCAAGAGGTGCCTGCCATTGCCACTAGCAGCACAACAACAACCACCAGCAGCAGCAGCAGCAACTGGCGCCCCGGAGACCTGAAGAGCCTAAGCAAGAGCCTGTATGCAGTGCAGCAGCCCAGAACAGAGGTGCCCGCCACAGCATCCACCACCAACCAGCACAAGCAACGACTGACCACCATGGTGTCTGACTATATGGGGTCATCCAGCGGGCTCAATGACACCGACAGCCCCGTGGACCCCTTGGAGTACTGGGTCAAGAGACTGGACATCTGGAGCGAACTTTCCCAGTACACCCTGGAACGCCTATCCTGCCCTCCTTCCAGTGTCCTCTCAGAGAGATGCTTTAGTGCGGCCGGTGGCGTGGTCACAGAGAAGCGCTCTCGGCTCTCCCACGCCTCTGTGGACAAACTCACCTTCCTGAAAATCAACCAGGCTTGGGTGGAAGGTGAGTTCCTGGCCCCTATTGTCGGACACAGGGGGACATGAAGTGGCTGCTGCATGTGCTGTTGTTAACTATGCCTGCCTTTATAAAGACATTTACTACCTGCCTAGTGCCTACCTTGGTTAATTTTTTGGTGTTATGGTACTACTACCAGTAAGTTGCCATGGTCCTCCTTCTGAGCTGCTGAACTGACCGCCCGCTTTGTCCTCCTGACTCAGTCGCTACTACACTCTGCGTTCACACTGCCCGGGTCGCCGGGTGCATTTAATTTTTTGGCCAGCACTATGACGCTGTGCTACTACTACTGTGCTGCTGCTGCTGCTGAACTGACCGCCCGCTTTGTCCTCCTGACTCAGTCGCTACTACACTCTGCGTTCACACTGCCCGGGTCGCCGGGTGCATTTAATTTTTTGGCCAGCACTATGACGCTGTGCTACTACTACTGTGCTGCTGCTGCTGAACTGACCGCCCGCTTTGTCCTCCTGACTCAGTCGCTACTACACTCTGCGTTCACACTGCCCGGGTCGCCAGGTGCATTTAATTTTTTGGCCAGCACTATGACGCTGTGCTACTACTACTGTGCTGCTGCTGCTGAACTGACCGCCCGCTTTGTCCTCCTGACTCAGTCGCTACTACACTCTGCGTTCACACTGCCCGGGTCACCGGGTGCATTTAATTTTTTGGCCAGCACTATGACGCTGTGCTGCTACTACTACCACCAGTATGTTGCCATGGTCCTTCTGTGCTGCTGAACTGACCGCCCGCATAGTCCTTCTCCTGACTCAGTCGCTACCACCACTGCACTCTGCGTTCACACTGCCCGTGTCCACTGACAACTCTGCTGCGATGTCATTGCTAATTGCTGCAAAAAAAAAAAAAAAATTACAAAAACCTCTCTGGAGCCTTTTTGCCGTCAGCCACTCATCCTCCTCCAGCGGTACCTTCGCCGCCAAGTGCCATTGGAACTCGCCTTCACCTCTTTGACTGCTTAACGCGTATATCCCTTTTTAAAACCACTTATTACCAATTAATAGCCCCATTTAAAGTGTTGATTTCACTTTAAAATCCATTTTCTCTAGAAAAATTTTTTTGGGGGGAATTTTTTATGTTGAAGTTATGTTGCCCCTTATCACCTCGATAATCCATGCTATTTGGGGGACTGTAGCATGTATGGGGGCTTTGTTATTAACGTTAAAAGAAAATCCGCCTCCGGGCGTGAATCCGCGCGTGATTACGCCATTCACGGGAAAAAATCCGCGTGGTTGCGTGGACGCGGACGAAAATCCGCATGCGGCGGGGCCGAATGCGGATTTTTTTTGCAACCACGCGGATTTCCGAATTCGTGGATGAGGCACATCCGAGCATCCCTGCGCCCAGGGGAGTAAATATACGTATCCCCGTTGCCACCACTCCTGTCCGCACTCCTGCTCACTTGTGTGCACATTCATGTCACTGCCCGTTCGAGATCAATGATTGGGAAAGCAATTCCCATTCATTAATCTAAGTCCCCGTAGTCAGAAAATGTAATCAATAATCAGCATTTTTGGTAATCGGAATTTGAAATCAGAATTTCCTGTTTTAGTTTTTTTTTTTTTTTTATTATTATTATTTTTTTATATATATATATAAGTCCACTTGGCCGGAAAAGCGTATATGAAGTTGTACTTCCTCTGAGGAAGTGGCAATGTGGTCACAAAATGTGCACCGGGCATTGGTTGGTTCAGTGGGGCCAAGATTTTATGAATAAAAATAAATTACTTTGTTGATAATTGCTACTGAAACAAATAATACCTTCTTGATTAATTTTGCATTGATATGCTCTAGGTTGAGTTAATTTTTTTGTAAACCCCCATTGTTTGTACTGTAAGAGAATTCAGCAGGACTTTGCTTCAAGGACAACCGAGGTGACATGTGACATGATGAGATAGACATGTGTATGTACAGTGCCTAGCACACAAATAACTATGCTGTGTTCCTTTTTTTCTTTCTCTGCCTGAAAAATTTAAGTGACATAAGCCGCTTCCTCAGAGGCACATCAAACAAACATCAGAGTCTAGGACAGTGCTGTCCAACTGGCGGCCCGCGGGCCGCATCCGGCCCGCCAGGCCACCTGCTGCGGCCCGCTCGTCTCCCTGGGATGCAGGCATGGCTTGCGCTATGGGCGCCATGCCTGCTCCCTCTTATTGTGTCCCCGCTGGCCTCTCCGGTGTCCCCGCTGGCCTCTCCTATGTCCCCCTGCTGCCGCTGCCTCTCCTATGTCCCCCCGCTGCCGCTGCCTCACAGATCAGACCTCACAGATCGCGGCGACTGATGTAAACAGAGGGCGCATGGTACCCGCACGGAGTACGTCACATGCGGAAGTGAATCATTAGTCACTACCGCATGTGACGTTCTGCCGCGCGGGTGTCATGCGCGCGCTCTGCTTGCTTCAGTCGCCGCGATCTGTGAGGTCTGATCTGTGAGGCAGCGGCAGCGGGGGGACATAGGAGAGGCAGCGGCAGCAGGGGGACATAGGAGAGGCAGCGGCATCGTCAGCGGGGACACCGGAGAGGCCAGCGGGGACACCGGAGAGGCCAGCGGGGACACAGGAGAGGCCAGCCCCAGAGGTAACGGGCTCGCTACTGGTGGGGGCACCTGTCACTAGCTGGGGGGGCTCCTGTCACTATCTAACTGGGGGGGCACCTGTCACTATCTAACTGGGGGGGCTCCTGTCACTATCTAACTGGGGGGGCACCTGTCACTAACTAACTGGGGGGGCTCCTGTCACTATCTAACTGGGGGGGGCTCCTGTCACTAACTGGGGGGGCTCCTGTCACTATCTAACTGGGGGGGCACCTGTCACTATCTAACTGGGGGGGCACCTGTCACTATCTAACTGGGGGGGCACCTGTCACTAACTGGGGGGTCACCTGTCACTATCTAACTGGGGGGGCACCTGTCACTATCTAACTGGGGGGGCTCCTGTCACTATCTAACTGGGGGGGCACCTGTCACTATCTAACTGGGGGGGCACCTGTCACTATCTAGCTGGGGGGCACCTGTCACTATCTAAGTGGGGGGCACCTGTCACTATCTAAGTGGGGGGCACCTGTCACTAAAGGGGCATTCTGCTTATTTATGTGAAATGCTGTCTATTTATGTGCCTCATGACTGCTGAATTTGTCTTGTTGGGGGCCTCATGATTTGTTGGGGGCATCACGATTGCTAAATTTGTCTTGTTGGGGGCCTCAAGATTGCTGAATGTGTCTTGTTGGGGGCCTCATGATTTTTTGGGGGCCTCATGATTGCTAAATTTGTCTTGTTGGGGGCATCATGATTGCTGAATTTGTCTTGTTGGGGGCCTCATGATTTGTTGGGGGCCTCATGATTGCTGAATTGTCTTGTTGGGGGTCACATGATTGCGAACTGTGAGACTATGGAAAAGCTGAATCGTCATCATGAGACAATAGCATTAAACCTACTTTTTTAGCTTTTTAAAACGGAAAATAAAACTGGGAGGTTCTAAAAAAAAAACCACATTTTTCAGGAGTAGGATGGATGAAATTGTTTATCTTCACAGTTTATTTTCAACTTGGATTTTCCATAATGTTCATGTATGAGTTAAAACGTTTGTATGTAGTTTAAATTGCTGTTGCCACTTTGCGATAAGTGACTTTTGGGTTGCAGTTTGGACACTCGGCCTCCAAAAGGTTCACCACCACTATCCTAATCTAATGTCCCACATTGCTAAATTCATGTAAATTTGTCTCCACCCGTGGCCACACCCGCATTCTGGTCCATGGCCACACCCATTTTTCGGCGCGGCGCGCTACGCGCGCCGCTCAATGGGACCCTCGTGTTTTCTGGCGCGCTATGCGCGCCACACAACTTCACCATTATTTTAAATTGCATTTTGTGAAAAGTGCTGCCAATCTAATTATCCTTTAATTGCATTTTTTCCGGGGGGGGGGGGGGGGGGGGGCAGCGGCTCTAGCAAGAACCTTCGGCCCTCCACCATGGGGTCTGAAAAAAAAATGGCCCTCCATGCCCATGAAGTTGGACAGCACTGGTCTAGGACATAAAAACACCAGCCTTCTCCTATTGGGATCGGCGTGGAAGGTGCTTCTCTTTACTCATTCCAGATCGCGCTGGTGTTTTTATGTCCTAGACTCTGTTTGTTTGATGTGCCTCTGAGGAAGTGGCTTATGGCCGTGAAACACGCGTCAGGCATTGTTTTGTGAAGTGAAGGTCTGATGTTATATCTACACTTATCACCTGCTTTCTGGAGGATATATTGAAGGAATAAAGAGAACTTTGGTTAAAAAAAAAACCCGTTTGTTTGTATACATTGGACTGTGGAATGTAAGCAAAATTTACTATTTTGTTCATCACTAATGAAAATATCTGCTAGTTAATGATCATTATCTACCTACCTAGTCCACCACTATTCTCTCTCTTTGTGGCAGCCAAGATTCCAGAAGAAATCCTGTCTCATATCAATTACACTAACGCCGCCCAGAAAGCTGCTGCTGAGGTACCACTCCAGCCCCAGTTCCCCGCTGTGCTATTCAATTAAAGAGGACCATTAGTGAAAGAACACTATGCCAATTGAACCCAGAGATCAAATAAAAAGGCATAGACACAATATAAATAGTGACCTTTTACTCCTTCATGTGAATGCAAGACGTTGGCCCTGTGATGTTGCACGTCGTGGGAGCAGCCACGTTGGATAGGGCAGTGGACGACGTGACTGCAGACTCCTCCTTAGCAGGGGCGGTGATATGTAAATCTTGCACGCATCTACTAGATGCAGGAAATGCATCATCGATTCATCGCTGTGTCTGTAAAGAGCTGCTAAGTGCAGAGAGGTGGAGCACTAGTTGTGAAGGGGTAATTATGTCTTTAGTGTCTTTCTTTTTGTTTTGTATAAGCCTCGCACTCTAACCTAAACTAAAGCTAAGCGACACTCTTATCCAAACAAAGCACAACCCTTTACCCAAATTAAGCTCTGCATCTCAACCAAATGAAGCCCCTCCCCTGTCAATAACCAGTGGCCTCTTTCTTACTACCCCCCCCCCTCCCGCTCCAGAACCCAATAATGTTCTCTTATTACCCTCCCCCCCCCCTCTACCCCCAACAGCAGGTGTCCTCTCTTTCCCCACCTCCAATAGAAACTAGTGACTTCTCTTTCCTCTTTCAAATACTGAGATAGCTGGAAGGGAAACAGTAAATTCGGGCGCCTGAGGCTAGTGGACAAATCGGGCGCCGCCATTCACTCCTATAATAAATATCGTTTAATGGGCGCCCGATAGGAAAAAAGGGCGCCGGAGAAAAATAACGTTTTAAAAGCGGCGCCCGGAGACTTAATGTTTTATTACTGTTTCTCATGATTACACATTATTTAATGATTTATACATTTTTAAAAAAAATTTTTAAACGAAAAACAGTACAATATTTTTTTGCAAACATTATTTTTAAACGAAAAACAGTACATTTTTTTAACATTATTTTTAAACGAAAAAACCAACAGGGGGGGTCTTAGGTTTAGGCACCAACAGGGGGGGTCTTAGGTTTAGGCACCAACAGGGGGGGTCTTAGGTTTAGGCACCAACAGGGGGGGTCTTAGGTTTAGGCACCAACAGGGGGGGTCTTAGGTTTAGGCACCAACAGGGGGGGTCTTAGGTTTAGGCACCAACAGGGGGGTCTTAGGTTTAGGCACCAACAGGGGGTCTTAGGTTTAGGCACCAACAGGGGGGTCTTAGGTTTAGGCACCAACAGGGGGGTCTTAGGTTTAGGCACTAACAGGGGGGTCTAGGGGTTAGGGGTAGGTACAGGGAGGGTTACTTAGTAATTTTTTTTTTAAACGTTATTATACGTTTCACTATTTAAACGAAAGATTAACGTTTTTACAATTGCCGATTTAATGCACATTATTTAATGATTTATAACTTTAAAAAAACATTAATTTTAAACGAAAAACAGTACAATATTTTTTTAAACGTTATCCATGCTTATCGTTAAAAACCCGGCGCCCTTTTTTCCCAGCGCCCCTTTTTAACGTACGCAGCTGGAAGACTGAAGGCCTCCCTCCCGCCTTACCTATGCAAAGACCTGAGCGTACATGAGAGGTTACTCACCCAGCTCTTGACATTGCACTGATGAGATCTCCCTTCAGTCGGGGGCACCACTAGCTACTTACTGAGGTTCCCCTAGCTACCTTATGCTAAGGGACATCTCTAGCTACTGATGACGAGCAAGGGAAGTAAGGGAGAAGTGACAGCTGGGACAGCACACTTAAGGTGCGGTTTGGAGGCGGTTTGTAAGTTCATGGAGGGTGAAGTCTAGGGTGCCAGGACATCTGTGCCTATAGGCTCCTGTGAGGTAAATCTGGGCCTGTCTGTGTCCCTTTTGTGGCCACTTCACCAGACTTCTTGAAGTCCGTCAATGCACCTTTGGTGAAGTCACCTACTTGCTATTTTTTTTTTTTTTTGAGTTTGATACAGCAAAGTCCATATTACTGTATTTTCTATTATAGCCTCCTGCAGACATCATAGCCTAGCCTAAACATCAATATCTAAAATATCTATGTAGATATAGGAAGAGTTTCTGATGCTGAAACCCGGAGAATTAACATAAAACTGGGTATCCTCAATAATTTAATACTTGTCGTTGTAGTGCCTCTTTAACGGAACTGAAAAATAGTGACATCGTGGTTTCAGTTATCTGTCCCAATTTCCTTACAGCAATAAAATAATAATAATATTTCTTTACTCATAGTTGTCTTCCAGAGATTAATTTATGATTTATTATTATTATTCTTGCTGTTTATAGGGAGTGAAGCCTCCTCGGACAATCTCAGGCTCAGCGGAGTTCTTCAGGGCTCTGGTTGTCCTCTGGGCATGGCTGGAATCATTTATAAACCGTTCCTCGTACCTGGCCTATCTGCATCTACGAGGACTTCCCGAGGAGTGTGTGAGGGCAGGAGAGACTTCCCGAGGAGTGTGTGAGGGCAGAAGAGACTTCCTGAGGAGTGTGTGAGGACAGAAGAGACTTCCCGAGGAGTGTGTGAGGACAGAAGAGACTTCCCGAGGAGTGTGTGAGGACAGAAGAGACTTCCCGAGGAGTGTGTGAGGGCTGGACAGATCGGTGAGTTGTGTGGCTGGGAATACAATGTTTCAGAAAAGTGCGGAACACGAATATGAGTTATTTCCATGATTTTCCTGAATGGACTTATAAAATGGCTGTCCAGCGTGTTATACTTAGAAAAGAGCTTTCAGTTAAATAAAAGTTGCTGTAACTAATCATAGCGCTATTGAAAATAACTGTTTTTGTATACATTTTTTTTTCTTATGAATATGATTGTTTTATAGGTTATTATTTCCTTGTGTATAGCATAACTGTTTTAGAAAAGGAGATGACTTCACTGAGCGGCTATCACAATATTTGCAGGGCATGAACCTGCATAGTATATCGTTACTCTGCCTGTGCTACTAAGGGAATGATTCGCAAAACTTAAATCCACGAACATTCTTCTCAACAAATATTTTGCTTTACAAAATTTTCACCTCACTTATAGATACATTTCTTTAGTATCACCCCCCCCCCCCAAAAAAAAAAAAATGTGATCAGTGTGGTCAGGTGATAAATATTTAAAGGGAATGTCCAAGCAAAATAAAAAAATGAGTTTCACTTACCTGGGGCTTCTACCAGACCCATGCAGCCACCCTGTGCCCTCGTAGTCACTCACTGCTGCTCCAGTCCCACGCCACCAGCTAGTTCTGCTTCTACCAGCCCCATGCAGCCATCCTGTGCCCTCATAGTCACTCACTGCTGCACCAGTCCCCCGCCACCAGCTAGTTCTGCTTCTACCAGCCCCATGCAGCCATCCTGTGCCCTCGTAGTCACTCACTGCTGCTCCAGTCCCCCGCCACCAGCTAGTTCTGCTTCTACCAGCCCCATGCAGCCATCCTGTGCCCTCCTAGTCACTCACTGCTGCTCCAGTCCCCCACCGCCAGCTAGTTCTGCTTCTACCAGCCCCATGCAGCCATCCTGTGCCCTCGTAGTCACTCACTGCTGCTCCAGTACCCCGCCACCAGCTAGTTCTGCTTCTACCAGCCCCCTGCAGCCATCCTGTGCCCTCGCAGTCACTCACTGCTGCTCCAGTCCCCCGCTGGCAGCTAGTTCTGCTTCTACCAGCCCCATGCAGCCATCCTGTGCCCTCGTAGTCACTCACTGCTGCTCCAGTCCCCCGCCTCCAGCTAGTTCTGCTTCTACCAGCCCCATGCAGCCATCCTGTGCCCTCGTAGTCACTCACTGCTGCTCCAGTCCCCCTCCACCAGCTAGTTCTGCTTCTACCAGCCCCATGTAGCCATCCTGTGCCCTCGTAGTCACTCACTGCTGCTCCAGTCCCCCACCGCCAGCTAGTTCTGCTTCTACCAGCCCCATGCAGCCATCCTGTGCCCTCGTAGTCACTCACTGCTGCTCCAGTCCCCCGCCACCAGCTAGTTCTGCTTCTACCAGCCCCATGCAGCCATCCTGTGCCCTCGTAGTCACTCACTGCTGCTCCAGTCCCCCGCCACCAGCTAGTTCTGCTTCTACCAGCCCCATGCAGCCATCCTGTGCCCTCGTAGTCACTCACTGCTGCTCCAGTCCCCCTCCACCAGCTAGTTCTGCCTCTACCAGCCCCATGCAGCCATCCTGTGCCCTCGTAGTCACTCACTGCTGCTCCAGTCCCCCGCCTCCAGCTAGTTCTGCTTCTACCAGCCCCATGTAGCCATCCTGTGCCCTCGTAGTCACTCACTGCTGCTCCAGTCCCCCACCGCCAGCTAGTTCTGCTTCTACCAGCCCCATGCAGCCATCCTGTGCCCTCCTAGTCACTCACTGCTGCTCCAGTCCCCCTCCACCAGCTAGTTCTGCCTCTACCAGCCCCATGCAGCCATCCTGTGCCCTCGTAGTCACTCACTGCTGCTCCAGTCCCCCGCCACCAGCTAGTTCTGCTTCTACCAGCCCCATGTAGCCATCCTGTGCCCTCGTAGTCACTCACTGCTGCTCCAGTCCCCCGCCTCCAGCTAGTTCTGCTTCTACCAGCCCCATGCAGCCATCCTGTGCCCTCCTAGTCACTCACTGCTGCTCCAGTCCCCCTCCACCAGCTAGTTCTGCCTCTACCAGCCCCATGCAGCCATCCTGTGCCCTCGTAGTCACTCACTGCTGCTCCAGTCCCCCACCGCCAGCTAGTTCTGCTTCTACCAGCCCCATGCAGCCATCCTGTGCCCTCCTAGTCACTCACTGCTGCTCCAGTCCCCCTCCACCAGCTAGTTCTGCCTCTACCAGCCCCATGCAGCCATCCTGTGCCCTCGTAGTCACTCACTGCTGCTCCAGTCCCCCGCCGCCAGCTAGTTCTGCTTCTACCAGCCCCATGCAGCCATCCTGTGCTCTCGTAGTCACTCACTGCTGCTCCAGTCCCCCGCCGCCAGCTAGTTCTGCATCTACCAGCCCCATGCAGCCATCCTGTGCCCTCGTAGTCACTCACTGCTGCTCCAGTCCCCCGCCTCCAGCTAGTTCTGCTTCTACCAGCCCCATGCAGCCATCCTGTGCCCTCGAAGTCACTCACTGCTGCTCCAGTCCCCCGCCACCAGCTAGTTCTGCTTCTACCAGCCCCATGTAGCCATCCTGTGCCCTCGTAGTCACTCACTGCTGCTCCAGTCCCCCGCCTCCAGCTAGTTCTGCTTCTACCAGCCCCATGCAGCCATCCTGTGCCCTCGTAGTCACTCACTGCTGCTCCAGTCCCCCGCCACCAGCTAGTTCTGCTTCTACCAGCCCCATGTAGCCATCCTGTGCCCTCGTAGTCACTCACTGCTGCTCCAGTCCCCCGCCTCCAGCTAGTTCTGCTTCTACCAGCCCCATGCAGCCATCCTGTGCCCTCCTAGTCACTCACTGCTGCTCCAGTCCCCCTCCACCAGCTAGTTCTGCCTCTACCAGCCCCATGCAGCCATCCTGTGCCCTCGTAGTCACTCACTGCTGCTCCAGTCCCCCACCGCCAGCTAGTTCTGCTTCTACCAGCCCCATGCAGCCATCCTGTGCCCTCCTAGTCACTCACTGCTGCTCCAGTCCCCCTCCACCAGCTAGTTCTGCCTCTACCAGCCCCATGCAGCCATCCTGTGCCCTCGTAGTCACTCACTGCTGCTCCAGTCCCCCGCCGCCAGCTAGTTCTGCTTCTACCAGCCCCATGCAGCCATCCTGTGCTCTCGTAGTCACTCACTGCTGCTCCAGTCCCCCGCCGCCAGCTAGTTCTGCATCTACCAGCCCCATGCAGCCATCCTGTGCCCTCGTAGTCACTCACTGCTGCTCCAGTCCCCCGCCTCCAGCTAGTTCTGCTTCTACCAGCCCCATGCAGCCATCCTGTGCCCTCGTAGTCACTCACTGCTGCTCCAGTCCCCCGCCGCCAGCTAGTTCTGCATCTACCAGCCCCATGCAGCCATCCTGTGCCCTCGTAGTCACTCACTGCTGCTCCAGTCCCCCGCTGACAGCTAGTTCTGCTTCTACCAGCCCCATGCAGCCATCCTGTGCCCTCGTAGTCACTCACTGCTGCTCCAGTCCCCCACTGGCAGCTAGTGCTGCTTCTACCAGCCCCATGCAGCCATCCTGTGCCCTCGCAGTCACTCACTGCTGCTCCAGTCCCCCGCCACCAGCTAGTTCTGCTTCTACCAGCCCCATGCAGCCATCCTGTGCTCTCGTAGTCACTCACTGCTGCTCCAGTCCCCCGCCGCCAGCTAGTTCTGCATCTACCAGCCCCATGCAGCCATCCTGTGCCCTCGTAGTCACTCACTGCTGCTCCAGTCCCCCGCCTCCAGCTAGTTCTGCTTCTACCAGCCCCATGCAGCCATCCTGTGCCCTCGAAGTCACTCACTGCTGCTCCAGTCCCCCGCCTCCAGCTAGTTCTGCTTCTACCAGCCCCATGCAGCCATCCTGTGCCCTCGCAGTCACTCACTGCTGCTCCAGTCCCCCGCCACCAGCTAGTTCTGCTTCTACCAGCCCCATGCAGCCATCCTGTGCTCTCGTAGTCACTCACTGCTGCTCCAGTCCCCCGCCGCCAGCTAGTTCTGCATCTACCAGCCCCATGCAGCCATCCTGTGCCCTCGTAGTCACTCACTGCTGCTCCAGTCCCCCGCCTCCAGCTAGTTCTGCTTCTACCAGCCCCATGCAGCCATCCTGTGCCCTCGTAGTCACTCACTGCTGCTCCAGTCCCCCGCCTCCAGCTAGTTCTGCTTCTACCAGCCCCATGCAGCCATCCTGTGCCCTCGTAGTCACTCACTGCTGCTCCAGTCCCCCGCTGGCAGCTACTTCTGCTTCTACCAGCCCCCTGCAGCCATCCTGTGCCCTCGTAGTCACTCACTGCTGCTCCAGTCCCCCGCCACCAGCTAGTTCTGCTTCTACCAGCCCCATGCAGCCATCCTGTGCCCTCGTAGTCACTCACTGCTGCTCCAGTCCCCCGCCACCAGCTAGTTCTGCTTCTACCAGCCCCCTGCAGCCATCCTGTGCCCTCGTAGTCACTCACTGCTGCTCCAGTCCCCCGCCTCCAGCTAGTTCTGCTTCTACCAGCCCCATGCAGCCATCCTGTGCCCTCGTAGTCACTCACTGCTGCTCCAGTCCCCCGCCGCCAGCTAGTTCTGCTTCTACCAGCCCCCTGCAGCCATCCTGTGCCCTCGTAGTCACTCACTGCTGCTCCAGTCCCCCGCCTCCAGCTAGTTCTGCTTCTACCAGCCCCATGCAGCCATCCTGTGCCCTCGTAGTCACTCACTGCTGCTCCAGTCCCCCGCTGGCAGCTACTTCTGCTTCTACCAGCCCCCTGCAGCCATCCTGTGCCCTCGTAGTCACTCACTGCTGCTTCAGTCCCCCGGAGGTCGGCAGGACGCATTGCGTACATTTTTACGCATTCCCGCTAGTGCAGGAACATTAACACATACATTTTTACTCATTACTGGCTCAATGCGTAAATTTTTACCCCTCCACCTCCCCCTCCTAGATATGATTGTGGTTCAAAGACTTTGGCCCATATGCAATTAACTTTTTCTCTTGTGTTTTTTCCTAGGATGTAACTTTTCATCTTCTCTCTTCATCTTCAATAAATAAATGCACTTGAAAAAAATCCAAAAAATTAGATGACATGTTACCACCAAACTTATTTTGAGTATTTTCTTGCTTGCTGGTGGTTTAAAATGTATTTTATTGCCAAGGTGTGAACATATCATATTGCATGTCGGAAATTCAATAAAAAACTCAGTCACTAGCATTTCCTTAATAACCACCACTTCCTTTCCCTTTTTACTTTCCACAGATTCTTGGAATTTAGATTAACCAGTTCACCCCCATGGGGTTTTAGCTAACGGACCAGAGCAATTTTCACCTGTCAGTGCTCCTCCCTTATATTCCCTAATAACTTTATTACTACTTATCACAAGAAAATGATCTATACCTCGTTTTGTTTTTCCACCAATCAGGCTTTCTGTGGGTAGTACATTTTGCTAAGAAATGTTTTATTCTAAATGTGTTTTAATGGGAAAAATAAGAAAATAATTGAAAAAATTTATTATTTCTCCGTTTTTGGCCATTATAGTTTTAAAATGAAACATTCTACTGTGGATAAAACTGACACATTTATTTGCCCAGTTATCCCGATTATTAAATTGTTTAAATGATGTCCCTATCACAATGTATGGCGACAATATATTATTTTGAAATATAGGTGCTATTTTTCAGGGGTTTTTTTTGTCTGGTCCATAATTAAAAGCCCCTATGTAGTAAGTAAAGTAAAAGTAATTTTCCCTCATAAAATATAGATGATAGAGTCCCTAAGGCAACTATTTATGTGTTTTTTTTTAAACTAATTTTTTTTACAAGTATTTTTTTTTAGGGGGGGGGGGGGGTTGGAAGGGTAAGTCATTAATTTTACTAATATTGTGTATGTATGTATGTGCCTGTATGTGTAATTATACTTTTTGTCCACAAGATGGCGCTAGTGAACACTCTCCAATTTTATAGGAAGTGTTCACTGACGTTTTAATACTATGCATTTCCATTAAGTGGTTAAAGGACACCTAAAGGGAAAATAAGCTAATGAAATAAACAATTGTATCTATCCTCCTTCTCCTTAGAATGACTTTTTAACATATGCCACAGTTCTATTTTATATTTAAATTTACTTTTTAAGTTTTTACTGTTTTATTGTTGTTGCTCAATGACACATTCCTTAAAGTATGCCAGAGCTAAAAATCTATGAAATATTGACCCTTATTATTTATTTCCCGCTCTAAGAAGCCATTTTCTGCTAGGAAAGTGTTTTATAGTTGTAATTTCTTATCAGTAAGGGTCACACTGTAGTCTGACCCAGTCCTGCCTCAGACAGGAACTGCCACTTACATACCTGATGTTTAACCACTTGACGACCAGGGTAATTTTCACTGATCGGTGCTGCGTGGGCTCTACAGCCCGCAGCACCGATCAGGAGTGCAGCAGGGCGATCAGACTACCCCCCTTTTTTCCCCACTAGGGGGATGTCCTGCTGGGGGGGTCTGATCGCCGCCGGCTGCTTGCGCTTGCGGGGTGGGGGGGGCTCTTCAAAGCCCCCCTCCGCAGCGCTTCCTGGCCTCCTTCCCCTTCCCTCCCTCTCCCTCCTCCTGTGAGCGGCGCAGGACGGCGAGTTCCGTCCTGCGCCTGATAGGATAGGCTTCTGCCTATCAGATGCCGGAGATCCCCGGCCAATCAGAGGCCGGGGATCGCCGATCTACGTCACGGCGCTGCTGCACAGCAGTGCCGTGTGATGTAAACAGCGGGGATTTCTTCCCCGCGTGTTTACATTTTGCCGGCGAGCCGCGATCGGCGGCTCTCCGGCTGTTCACGGAGACACTCTCCATGAACTGACATGGAAAGGCCGCTCGATCGAGCGACCGTTTCCATGGTAACCCGCAGACGACCAGTTTACGCCAATCGGCGTTAGCTGGTCGTCAAGAGGTTAACTCTTTCAGGCAGAGAAAGAAAAAAAGGAACACAGCCTAGTTATTTGTGTGCTAGGCACTGTACATACACATATCTATCTCATCATGTCACATGACACCTCGGGTATCCTTTAACAGTCCACATCTTTGTTGAACATCATTATTTCATAGTGTGTCTATGTAGTGGCAGAAAATTGACTGCTTCATCAATTACACCTCCCAGTTTCTCTTGCATAACAGTCCTGGGTAAAGTCAATGTAAAACAGCCCTCAGTCTTGGAAATCACCTATTAACTGTGCCTATTAACTGTGCTAACCAAGTCCTGTAGCAGGTCTGCTGTACAGAATGAGGGATGATTAACTAGAGGTAAAGAGCAGCGATGTGCACTTTGTTCTTTCCAATCTTCTAGGCATCTGACCAGAATTCCCTTTGTGTTCTTTTGCGCTAAACAAAATTTAAGAGGTGGGCATACCAAGGACTCGACCCAAGGGCCCATAGCCAAGTAGGTATTCCCAGTGTCAGTCTGGTCTGGTAGAGTCTGGTAGAGTGTGTCTACAAAGCACAAAAGAATCAGCTCAAAAAGCCTGTTGGACAGTAAGGACTAACAGTAGAGCAGGAATTGGAGTTTGGGAGACAGGTGACCCTCGGGTGACTGGAAAGGCCATGAGGTCTATGGATGGATTAGGTAATACGTTCATGGATCTTTGACTCAGGGCACATGGGGCCAAAGCACTGCAGCTCCCAGAGGCGTATCTAGAGGGGTGCAGGCATGGCTCTTGCCATGGGCGCCACAGCACCAAGGGCGCCATGCCTGCCCCTGTGCTGCACCACTATGCCTGCCCCTGTAACTTAGATTTCAGATCAGATTCATTCTGTTATCTGGGGAACATGGCCACTTAATTTATATATGTAGGGTGCACTTGGCTTAGAGTTAGAAAAGAGGATTGAGAGGGAATAAGAAGAGATATTTCCTAAAAAGTAACTTCAGCAATATCCCGAGCAAAAAAAACACAGGCAACCATAACACATGCACGTGAGAAAGGATGCTGTTTTTAGATGGGAGGGGGGCTCTGACTGGGGGGGGGGGGTTGCTCTGACTGGGGGGCGGCAATTTCAGTGTTTGCCATAGGCCCTATATTACCCAGATACGCCCCTGGCAGCTCCCCCTCCTCTGAAAGTGCATCTGTTTGCTAAGAAAACACTCCCTACCCTAGATTTAGAATTTAACAATTGCAGCACCCAACCAGGTCAACCATGCCACTGGTTACATCACCACAGTTATGGTTGTCCTTTTAAAGAGTACCTGAGGCAAACCTGGCTTAAAAAATGGAAACTTACCTTAATGGAACAAGACAAAGTAAGTCGTTGGACCCTGTAGAGGCTCCCCACGCTATCCTACAGACTACCATTGCCACTCACCGACCCCCTAAATAAATATGTCTAGTTGGATTTCTGATTCCAACTGCAGTCACCTTCATACACGCGCAGCTCCGAGTTACTGTGCAGCTGCACGGCAATGCTCGGGTGCAGGGCCGGGCTGAGGCATAGGCTGGAGAGGCTCCAGCCTCAGGGCGCAGTGCAGGAGGGGGCGCAGAATTCATTCAGCTGTCATTCCTAATTGTGTTTGAAGCAGAAATAAATAATAAAAGGGGATACATGGCAGTGACTGCAAGCCAGATAACTAGATATTAAAATGTTGGTGAGGTTGTGGGCCCTGTGGCGCCTCTTAGTCTAATAGCAATCAGTGTGTGACGGCTGGGGTTGGAGGGATGGAGGGGCGCACTTTGGTGTCTCAGCCTTGGGTGCTGGAGGACCTTGTCCCGGCTCTGCTCGGGTGCAGTATGGTGGGACTTATGTGCTACTGTGCAGCTGCACGGCAATGCTCGGGTGTGGCACTCATGCTGGGAAGGAGTGTGGACTGGATCTTCTGGAGGGTCCCTGCAAGTTCCCAGGGGCAAGGAGGACATGGGAATCCTCTGGAGGATTCAAAGGCGTTCCTCTTCTGAGGTAAATATCTCAGATTACCTTACTAAATTTCTCCAAGGTTGGTGAACTCTGAACTGCACAGTCAACCTGGGCAGGATTCATAAGAAGTTGTCTGCTATTTAGTGAAAACATTTTCAGCCTTCACCAGGGCTATATCACATAACAAAACAAAATACAAAAAAAAATGAAAAAAGATTAATAGCTTTCCAGGAGATGTTCCCTGCATATTCTTCACTAACTTCCTAGGAGGTACCAAATACCATGCCAACTTAAAGGAATACTGTAGGGGGTCGGGGGAAAATGAGTTGAACTTCCCTGGGGCTTCTAATGGTCCCCCACAGACATCCTGTGCCCGCGCAGCCAATCACTGATACTCCGGCCCCGCCTCTGGGTTCACTTCTGGAATTTCAGACTTTAAAGTCTGAAAACCACTGCGCCTGCGTTGCCGTGTTCTCGCTCCTGCTAATGTCACCAGAAGCGTACAGAACAGGCACAGACCATACTGGGACTGCACAGTAGGCTCCTGGTGACATCTGCAGGAGCGAGAACACGGCAACGCAGGCGCAGTGGTTTTCAGACTTTAAAGTCTGAAATTCCAGAAGTGAACTGGAGGCGGGGCCGGAGCATCGGTGAGCGGCTGCGCGGGCACAGGATGCCTGCGGGGGACCATTAGAAGCCCCCGGTAAGCTCAACTCATTTTCCCCCGACCCCCCTACAGTGTCCCTTTAAACCACTCTTCCCACAAAACCCTCCTGTCCTCCATGTTAATCATCTTCTCACTCTCACATTCAGGACTTCTCACACGTTTCACTTGTCCTTCTAGACCTTCTTCCAAATCTTCTCCACCAACCACGCTTCAAACTTTTATCATGCTTTAGCACGCTTCCACTCTTTCATAGCCCACCTTGTGGAGGAAAATTATAAGGGGACCCTTTAAGTAAGAGCAAAGGAGAGATAGCAAATGGCAATCAATAACAGCTATAAGTGAATGTAATGGGCATCATATATCAGAGGAGGACAGGGGACAAGCATGGAAGAAAGGAAGAACTGAGTGCAAATGAAAGACTGAAGGGGAGCTAATGACCATATGAAAGGATGTGAATGTGTTATGTCTAGAATGATAGGGGTGTATGGCCGTAAAGAATGCCTACCTGGCATGGAAAAGACATATATATAACCACAAATGCTGTGTACATTATGTATAATTTATTCAGAAGAAAAATAAAAGGTGTGCTTTTATTTATTTATGATTCTTTTTCAACTATGAAATTAACCTTTAACCTTCCAACCAATAAAGTCCATTTTATAGTTGGCTGGGTCCATTTTATTTCGGCTGCGTCGGAGAAAACAAAAAAACAGTGTCTGCACAGCAACACAGGAGCCTAAAGGACAACTGAAGTGAGAGGGATATGGAGGCTGCCATATTTATTTCCTTTTAAACAATACCAGCTGCCTGGCAGCCCTGCTGATCCTCTGCCTCTAATACTTTTATCCATAGACCCTGAACAAGCATGCAGATCAGGTGTTTCTGACATTATTGTCAGATCTGACAAGATTAGCTGCATGCTTGTTTCCGGTGTTATTCAGACACTACTGCAGCCAAATAGAGTAGCAGGACAGCCAGGTAACTGGTATCAGAGCCGGGACAAGGTCCTCCAGCAGCCAAGGCTGAGACACCAAAGTCCGCCCCTCCATCCCTCCCACCCCAGCCGTCACACACTGATTGCTATTACACTAAGAGGCCCCTCCATCCCTCCCACCCCAGCCGTCACACACTGATTGCTATTACACTAAGAGGCCCCTCCATCCCTCCCACCCCAGCCGTCACACACTGATTGCTATTACACTAAGAGGTCCCTCCCTCCTCCATCCCTCCCACCCCAGCCGTCACACACTGATTGCTATTACACTAAGAGGCCCCTCTCCCATCCCTCCCACACCAGCCGTCACACACTGATTGCTATTACACTAAGAGGCACCCCAGGGCCCCCAACACCTTAATCTCCAGTTATCTGGCTTGCAGTCACTGCCATGTATCCCCTTTTCTTATTTCTCTCTGCTTCCAGCACAATAGGGGAAGCCCTATGCAGACTATATCATTGTAGTTTGGCACTGTTATTTGGCCTGAGGAAGCGGGCTCAGACCCGCGAAACGCGTTGCCTGTGCTACTAATAAAATCTTTTTGTTTCGTCAAAGATTTTCGTTATTTGAGGTAAGCTACCTCAAAATATTTTGTCAAATTTTAAACTGCTTTTAAGTGCTTTTAAAAACCACCAGGGCGCCTCTTTCAACCAACCAGTACAATAGGGGAATGAAAGCTGAGTGAATTGTGCGTCCCCTCCTACACTGCGCCCTGAGGCTGGAGCCTCTCTCGCCTCTGCCTCGGCCCCACCCTGCGCCCCCTCCTACACTGCGCCCTGAGGCTGGAGCCTCTCTCGTCTCTGTCTCCGCCCTGCGCCCCCTCCTACACTGCGCCCTGAGGCTGAAGCCTCTCTCGCCTCTGCCTTGGCCCCGCCCTGCACCCCACCTACACTGCACCCTGAGGCTGGAGCCTCTCTCTCCTCTGCCTCGGCTCGGCCCTGACTGGTATTGTTTAAATGGAAATAAATATGGCAGCCTCCATTTTCTTCCCACTACAGCTGTCCTTTAGAGTGCCTTGGGACTAATGGTGACAACACTCAATACCATTTTTTATTTTATTTTTTTCAATTAAACTATTTCAATTGTTTTTTTTTTTTTTTTCCTCGAATGAAAATGTATACTCTTCTAACCAATGTGCCACACATGTATGTTCGATTTTGACACAATCACCACAAAAAAACAAAAAAACAAAAAATGATTGAGTAAAAGATATAAATTAGATGTAATAATAATATATACATTTTCCTTTATAAATACATATGGTGTGCTCTGTGCCATCCCTGCCATGTATAAAGGCACAAGACAAACAACCTTAGAAAATCTATCTTACATTAACAAATCTATTTATCATTTATTTTAATCAACAACACTACATTTATTACAGTGAAGAAATACATTTTATCTAATGAGTCACTTTGATAAACAAAGTATCTTTATTCTTGGATGTAAACTTATTACCGGCAGGTCGAATGACTGTCATACAACCCATCACACACCATTCAATTTCTGACAAAATTGGTCTGATTTTGCCAACCTTTCCAATCGATTCTAATGGAGAAAAATGACAATTTTTATCAAATTTATCGATTGAATAAAAAAGAATTGATTTTCACACACAATCATTTGTTTTAATCGAATTGGGGTAAAATCGACCGAAAAATCATAACATGTGGGGCCACCATAAGAGTTCAGGCGCACGCAACGCACGTGTACAGCGCAATAGCAAGACTTTTATAAACATTCATTTTGCAGGAAGTGGTTAATGTAGTAATGTAGAGTAAAGTAGTTATCAGAAGATTGCTCCTGAAGTCTGGCATCCTGACTGCAAAGATAAATCACTGAATTATTAACTCTTATAATATCTAGTCTGGACTATTGTAACATACTGCCGTGCGGACTACCAACTTACAGACTGGCCCCGCACCAATCTGTACTGAACTCGGCTGCTCGTCTCATTCGTCTCTCTTCTCGCTCTTCCTCTGCTGCTCCTCTCTGCCAAGCTCTTCACTGGCTGCAAATTACCTAGAGGATCCAGTTCTCCTAACCCTAACCTACAAAGCTCTCCACAATCTCTCTCCCCGGTACATATCCTCACTAATTTCCAGATACAAACCCAATCATAAACCGTAATCTCAGATCTGCACATGAACCTCTTCTGTCCTCCGCTAGAATCACCTCCTCACATTCATGTATACAAGACTTCTCATGTGCTTCACCGGATTCCTCTGCCTCAACACATTCGTCACTCTACAACCTTTGATACCTTTAAAGTGAACCAGAGGTCAAAATAAACTGATGATGAGATAAGCAGTCGATTTATGCTTCTACTCCCAAAAATTACTTTATAGAAATCCCATGGTTTTATTTTTAATTGAAACATTTACAAACTGGATTGAATGTTTTGTTGCCTCTGCTCAGTACCGGAAGTTGTATTCTGCCAGGAAAACTTTTATGGCTTAATTTCCTTATCAGTGATGATTACTATATGTTTACTATATTCCCGACAAGGTACTGACAAGGCAGAAGCTGTCACTTCCATGTCTAAGAATTAACTCTTTCAGGCTGCAAAATAAGTAAATCAGCCTGGTTATCAATATCTTTTGCACTGTATATACACGTTTATCTCTCTCCTCACATGTTCCCTTGGGTACACTTTAAACACTCCATCAAAACTCACTATTCCCGACAATCATACACTTTACCTTCGGCCATTCCTCCTTTGTCCTAAGGCCAAGTTGTACTTCTACTAGATATCCTAAAAACACACTGCCTCTAGGTATAATTATTGTATAATACTCCGCCACTTGTTACCCCCCTATTCCTTTAGATTGTAAGCTCACAGGGGCAGGGCTCTCTCACCCTTTTGTGTCTTGGAATTAATTATATATTTTAGTCATCATGTTACTTTTATCACTGTCATTACCAATTCTGTATTTTGTATATTGGTGTACACCATTGTCTGTATTATTATGTACCCCTTGTTTGTTTTTCTTACTGTGTACAGTGCCACAGAACATGTTGGAGCTTTATAAATAACAATAATAATATTTAACTCCCGGAATGAAAAAAAAAAATGAAGTCAGGAAAGTTGTAGGTGGGATTTGTACTATATACTATATGCTGTACACAATAGCACATGTTTTCTTATCATGCCACATGCCCCTTTAGGGTTCATTTAACCACTTCACCCCAAGGCGGTTTTTATCGTAACGGAGAAGAGCGATTTTCACCTTTCAGAGCCCATCCCTTTCATTTGCCAATAGCTTAATCACTACTAATCACAATGAAATGATCTATATCTTGTTTTTTCACCACCAATTAGGCTGTTTGGGGTTGATATTTGTTTTCAGTAATTACTTTATTTTCTATGCATTTTAAAGGGAAATACAAGGAAAAAATACACTATTTCTCCAATTTCATCCCGTATGGTTTTAATATAAACACTGATACTGTACATAAAGCCCACCCATTGTATCTGCCTATTTGTTCTGGTTATCACAAGATTTTAATTATGTCCCCAGTACAAAGTATGGTGACAATATATCATTTTGAAATAAAGGTGTACTTTTTTTTTTCACAATTTTCACGTGCACGTGCACAGGGATGCACGTGCACCCGCGGGGGCGCGCACGTGCACAGCGGCAGCAGCACTGTCTGACTTATAAAAACGTCCTGGAGCCATTGAAAGGCTCTAGCAGGACGTTTTTATAAGTCAGGTTGTCATAAAGTGGTTAATCATTTAAGCATGGCACTAGTTGAAATCTACGCCCAGTTTTGATGCTGTTGTGGCTGCCAGGGCGTAGATTTCAACTTTCTGCTTTCTGCCCACAACAGCTCGCTCGTCCTGCTGTCTCTTTGATGGCAGAGCACTGTGAACTGGTCAGGAGCCCATTGGCTTACATTGATAGACAAGGTCAGGAGCACAAGATCTCTGCCATCATAGAGTTGGCCTGAGGTTCCCGGTGGGCGGCGTGGATGGTGGTTGAGGCGGGTATGTGCGGTGATTTATTGGTATACCACCGTTTATAGTACCAGCAGTCTCTGTTCCTTAAGGGGGCAGAGGCCGCTGTTACTTAAAGGGAAGGTTCAGGGAGGGTGGGCAAAAAATAAAAATCAAATTCCACTTACCTGGGGCTTCCTCCAGCCCGTGGCAGGCAGGAGGTGCCCTCGCCGCCGCTCCGCAGGCTCCCGGTGGTCTCCGGTGGCGCGCCCGACCTGGCCAGGCCGGCTGCCAGGTCGGGCTCTTCTGCGCTCCAAGGCCCGGAACTTCTGCGTCCCACGCCGGCGCTCTGACGTCATCGGACGTCCTCCGTGCTCTACTGCGCATGCGCAGTAGTTCTGCGCATGCGCAGTAGAGCCCGGAGGACGTCCGATGACGTCAGAGCGCCGGCGTGGGACGCAGAAGTTCCGGGCCTTGGAGCGCAGAAGAGCCCGACCTGGCAGCCGGCCTGGCCAGGTCGGGTCGGCCACCGGAGACCACCGGGAGCCTGCGGAGCGGCGGCGAGGGCACCTCCTGCCTGCCACGGGCTGGAGGAAGCCCCAGGTAAGTGGAATTTTATTTTTATTTTTTGCCCACCCTCCCTGAACCTTCCCTTTAAGTGCTTAAAAAAGAAAAACAAAACAAAAAACAGTTCAGTGTTGCAGAATCACTCCTCTCTAATGTTCTCCGTATCTTTAGTACCTTATAGTAGATTAACTCCAAAATGTGTGCTTTGTATTTACATGATGTCTATTATCCTCATATTACCTTACAGTAGATGCTTTGTTTTGTGTTCTTTTTGATCCACCTAACTAGATCACTTCTACTTCAGTGTCCTGTGAAGACTTATGGCCATTCTCAATAATAAGTCTATTATCTTCATTCTGAGTGGGATCCCAGAACTAGAAGATCATCAGAATTATCTGGCCTTCCCCCTCTGTCTTTTGTATGTTATAGCATTTTTGGGAAATTTCACAATCTTGATGCTCATTAGGACAGCAGAGAGCCTCCACCAGCCCATGTACATCTTGCTTGCCATGTTGGCTTTGACTGATGTTGGTGTGTCCCTTACCACCTTGCCCACAGTGCTTGGCATCTTCTGGTTTGATCACTACGAGATCCAACTGGACCTCTGTCTCACACAGATGTACTTTCTCCATACCTTTGCTGCCATGGAGTCTGGAGTCTTGGTGGCCATGGCAGTAGACCGGCTTATTGCTATCAGGGACCCGCTGAGATATTCCTCTATCCTTACCAACGTAGTTATAGGAAAGATTGCACTTGTCATTGCTTTACGTGGTCTCTTTGTGGTCTTTCCAATTCCATTCCTCACCAGAAGGTTCCCATTTAATAGGAGTCACCTTTTGTCCCATTCCTATTGTCTCCACCAAGACGTCATCAGAATAGCTGGAGCAGATACCAAACTCAATAGCCTCTACGGGCTGGTGGCTGTGCTCATGACCAAAGGAGTGGACTCCATGTTTATCATCCTCTCCTATATTCTTATACTTAAGGCCGTTCTGAACATCAAGGCCAATGAAGCCCAGATGAAGGCCTTCAGCACTTGTGTCTGCCATATTTGTGCCGTGCTCTTGTTCTACATCCCACTGATTGGACTTTCAGTGGTCCATAGGTTTGGCAAGAACGCTTCTCACCTCATTCCCATCTTAATGGCTGATATTTACCTTCTGTTTCCTCCAGTGATAAACCCGATCATCTACAGCATAAAGACCAAGCAGATCCGAGAGCAGATTGTTAAAATCTTCATGCGCCACAAACTCCAGACCAAAAGGCCTGAGATTGCTGTTCTGAAGGTGTAGCCCTTCTATGATTGCATCGTGGCTGTTTGGTGAAGGTTCTAAAGAGCTGGACAACAATGGGGAGGATGAATGATTTCACAGGTCTAAGCTTTGACTTACCCTTATTCAGAGTTTGCTCATCAAGGTCATAACACACCATAATGAAGGTTTTTTCCATTCCAAATTTTCATTCCAATTTTCAGTTTTTCTGATTTTCCTATTTTCCATTTTTCTGATTTTCGAGGAGTATTCTATTAGTAATTTTTTGCATCAGAGAATGTAAAAAATGAAGAAAAAAAAAAGAAAAAACTGAAAGTGGAAAAACTGAAATTGAAAAAAAAACCACAGAAAATCAGTCTTGTGATTGGTCTAAATTGCAGAACAATTCTGGATTCTCTGATTGGTCCAAACGCTTCTGAGTTCTGTGATTGAGCTATAATGACTGAGTTGCGCTAGATTTCCGTTTTCCGAATTCCATTTTCTGAATGCCGATCGAGCATCCCTAATTAGCAGCTGTATAGGTACAGTTGTTTGCAGTGTGTACGTTTCATTCATAAGAAATATAGCTAGAATATGTGGAAGATGCAGTTACTAAAATTCCATTATTGGCTTTTAAAGGTCCTTTGCTGGAGCTTTCAATGCTGTGAATCTGTCTGCTTTTCTTCATCTTAATATCTAACCCTAAACCTCTCTAAAGTAAGCTTCCCTGAAAGAGGCACCACAACAACACATAATGTAATACAGGATTCAGAATATCGAATTTTACCTTAAAGTGGTCTGAAAGCCAGCATTTCTGCTTAGCTCTAAAAGATTCTGCACAGCTTTAAAGCTGCTATCCCAGAAAAAATTCCAGCAGAACATCAGTGAAATGGTTAAATAAAGTATTTTGTCCTGCTATTCAGCTTCAAATCGCATCCAAACTGGAGATAACAGTATCTTTTGTACTTAAACACAAATGTATCAACACTGGAATGTAAACAAACACTCTCTGAGAAACTGTCTCTGCTTCAGGCACACACAGAGTTCAGAATAGCTCATTAGAATATTTTCATATATAATAAAAAGCAGTTACAATAGAAAAAGAATAAAATGCAATCGCAGCTTTCAGGGTAAGAAAAACTACACTTTGGAAACGTGTAATTTGTAGACAGACAATATTACTTGTACACAAAAGCAAACATGATAACTGTATGAATAATAAAAAGTATGAAAACATATTTTTATTGAATGTTATGTCAGAGTTTCAGACCACTTTAACCAGCTGAGCGGTCTGGACGAGCTCAGCTCGTCCAACACCGCCAGCGGCTGCCGCTCAGGCCCTGCTGGGCCGATTTTAATGAAATAAAAAGCAGCACACGCAGCCGGCACTTTGCCAGCCGCGTGTGCTGCCTGATCGCCGCCGCTCTGCGGCGATTCGCCGCGAGCAGCGGCGAAAGAGGGTCCCCCCAGCCGCCTGAGCCCAGCGTAGCCGGAACAAAAAGTTCCGGCCAGCGCTAAGGGCTGGATCGGAGGCGGCTGACGTCACGACGTCGGCTGACGTCGATGACGTCACTCCGCTCGTCGCTATGGCGACGATATAAGCAAAACAAGGAAGGCCGCTCATTGCGGCCTTCCTTGTTTATTCTGGGCGCCGGAGGCGATCGGAAGATCGCCTCCGGAGCGCCCTCTAGTGGGCTTTCATGCAGCCAACTTTCAGTTGGCTGCACGAAATAGTTTTTTTTTTTATTTAAAAAAAACCCTCCCGCAGCCACCCTGGCGATTTAATCAGAACGCCAGGGTGGTTAATTATCCCGGTTTTAGCATAAGAAACACTTCCTTCATCTATATATTGCTGTGTAGCTCCACCCTCCCAGTGATTTTTATCCTCAGCTATGATGTCACAAAATCTTCTTCTCCCGGTGAACTCTGGGAGAGAAGGTGTTATTTCTACTCTCTTCAGAACACACAATAAACAAACATTCCATATTGATGGACCTGACAGGACTGAAGATGTCACCATCTGTGATAATTTTCAGACTGTAAATAAGGGGGAGAAAAGATTATACAATTGGCAAAAACATAGACTAAATCATTTATAAATGAATATTGTAAGAAGTAACACCACCATACAAAAGACAAGGTCCAGGCATTGTCCAAGTTGCTGCTGTATTCAGGCAAATCCCTGTAGGTACCCACAGTTAGTGTTGGGCGAACAGTGTTCGCCACTGTTCGGGTTCTGCAGAACATCACCCTGTTCGGGTGATGTTCGAGTTCGGCCGAACACCTGATGATGTTCGGCCAAACTGTTCGGCCATATGGCCGAACTAAGAGCGCATGGCCGAACGTTACCCGAACGTTCGGCTAGCGCTGTGATTGGCCGAACGGGTCACGTGTAGTGTTGGGCGAACATCTAGATGTTCGGGTTCGGGCCGAACATGGCCGCGATGTTCGGGTGTTCGAGCCGAACTCCGAACATAATGGAAGTCAATGGGGACCCGAACTTTCGTGCTTTGTAAAGCCTCCTTACATGCTACATACCCCAAATTTACAGGGTATGTGCACATTGGGAGTGGGTACAAGAGGGAAAAAATTAGCAAAAAGAGCTTATAGTTTTTGAGAAAATCGATTTTAAAGTTTCAAAGGGAAAACTGTCTTTTAAATGCGGCATGCAGTCATAAATGTAATACATATAAGAGGTTCCAGGAAAAGGGACCGGTAACACTAACCCAGCAGCAGCACACGTGATGGAACAGGAGGAGGGTGGCGCAGGAGGAGAAGGCCACGCTTTGAGACACAACAACCCAGGCCTTGCATGAGGACAAGAAGCGTGCGGATAGCAATTTGCATTTTGTCGCCATGCAGTCATAAATGTAATACAGATGAGAGGTTCAATAAACAGGGACCGGAAACGCTAACCCATCACAGATGTTCATTGTTCATGTTACTTGGTTGGGTTCCGGGAGTGTTGCGTAGTCGTTTCCAATCCAGGATTGATTCATTTTAATTTGAGTCAGCCGGTCTGCATTTTCTGTGGAGAGGCGGATACGCCGATCTGTGACGATGCCTCTGGCAGCACTGAAACAGCGTTCCGACATAACGCTGGCTGCCGGGCAAGCCAGCACCTCTATTGCGTGCATTGCCAGTTTGTGCCAGGTGTCTAGCTTCGATACCCAATAGTTGAAGGGTGCAGATGGATTGTTCAACACAGCTATGCCATCTGACATGTAGTCCTTGACCATCTTCTCCAGGCGATCGGTGTTGGAGGTGGATCTGCACGCTTGCTGTTCTGTGTGCTGCTGCATGGGTGTCAGAAAATTTTCCCACTCCAAGGACACTGCCGATACCATTCCCTTTTGGGCACTAGCTGCGGCTTGTGTTGTTTGCTGCCCTCCTGGTCGTCCTGGGTTTGCGGAAGTCAGTCTGTCGACGTACAACTGGCTAGAGGAGGGGGAGGATGTCAATCTCCTCTCTAAAGTCTCCACAAGGGCCTGCTGGTATTCTTCCATTTTTACCTGTCTGACTCTTTCTTCAAGCAGTTTTGGAACATTGTGTTTGTGCCGTGGATCCAGAAGGGTATAAACCCAGTAATTGGTGTTTTCCAGAATGCGCACAATGCGTGGGTCACGTTCAATGCAGTCCGAGGCCGAAGAGGTCATAGCCTAGGGTCACAAAAACCTGTTTATTTGGGCAATTTCAATAGTAGTGATGCTGACGTACATAAATCTCAGCCATGGCCGTTAGCAACGTCTGAATTTCACGAAATGTCTCATGCAGGTAGAAGACATATTGTTAGACTTGGATTCCAAAGATGGGGTCCCTACATCTCTGCAAACCAGAGTTACAGGGGTGCAAAATTGGTAAAATCCCCCATAGGCTTTCATTGCCTCCCTATTTCACTTTCCAAAATCTCACATCTTTTCAAAGGGCAATGGCTCAGCAGTACCAAATTTTCTAGCATTGTAGGGACTCTTAGGGGGATCATGACTGGTGAGTTTTGCCACTGCTGAGCCATTGCCCTTTGAAATGGTGTGAGATTTTGGAACGGTAAATAGTAGGCCCAATGAAAGCCTATGGGGGATTTTACCAATTTTGGACCCCTGTAACTCTGGTTTGCAGAGATGTAGGGACCCCATCTTTGGAATCCAAGTCTAACAATATGTCTTCTACCTGCATGAGACATTTCGTGAAATTCAGACGTTGCTAACGGCCATGGCTGAGATTTATGTACGTCACCATCACTACCATTGAAATAGCCCAAATAAACAGGTTTTTGTGACCCTAGGCTATGACCTCTTCGGCCTAGGGGCCCGAAACTCACCAGACATGTTCCCCCTAAGGGTCCCTACAATGCTAGAAAATTTGCCACTGCTGAGCAATTGCCCTTTGAAAAGATGTGAGATTTTGGAAAGTGAAATAGGGAGGCAATGAAAGCCTATGGGGGATTTTACCAATTTTGGACCCCTGTAACTCTGGTTTGCAGAGATGTAGGGACCCCATCTTTGGAATCCAAGTCTAACAATATGTCTTCTACCTGCATGAGACATTTCGTGAAATTCAGACGTTGCTAACGGCCATGGCTGAGATTTATGTATGTCAGCATCACTACCATTGAAATTGCCCAAATAAACAGGTTTTTGTGACCCTAGGCTATGACCTCTTCGGCCTAGGGGCCCGAAACTCACCAGTCATGTTCCTCCTAAGGGTCCCTACGATGCTAGAAAATTTGCCACTGCTGAGCAATTGCCCTTTGAAAAGATGTGAGATTTTAGAAAGTGAAATAGGGAGGCAATGAAAGCCTATGGGGGATTTTACCAATTTTGGACCCCTGTAACTCTGGTTTGCAGAGATGTAGGGACCCCATCTTTGGAATCCAAGTTTAACAATATGTCTTCTACCTGCATGAGACATTTCGTGAAATTCAGACGTTGCTAACGGCCATGGCTGAGATTTATGTACGTCAGCATCACTACCATTTAAATAGCCCAAATAAACAGGTTTTTGTGACCCTAGGCTATGACCTCTTCGGCCTAGGGGCCCGAAACTCACCAGTCATGTTCCCCCTAAGGGTCCCTACAATGCTAGAAAATTTGCCACTGCTGAGCAATTGCCCTTTGAAAAGATGTGAGATTTTGGAAAGTGAAATAGGGAGGCAATGAAAGCCTATGGGGGATTTTACCAATTTTGGACCCCTGTAACTCTGGTTTGCAGAGATGTAGGGACCCCATCTTTGGAATCCAAGTCTAACAATATGTCTTCTACCTGCATGAGACATTTCGTGAAATTCAGACGTTGCTAACGGCCATGGCTGAGATTTATGTACGTCACCATCACTACCATTGAAATAGCCCAAATAAACAGGTTTTTGTGACCCTAGGCTATGACCTCTTCGGCCTAGGGGCCCGAAACTCACCAGTCATGTTCCCCCTAAGGGTCCCTACAATGCTAGAAAATTTGCCACTGCTGAGCAATTGCCCTTTGAAAAGATGTGAGATTTTGGAAAGTGAAATAGGGAGGCAATGAAAGCCTATGGGGGATTTTACCAATTTTGGACCCCTGTAACTCTGGTTTGCAAAGATGTAGGGACCCCATCTTTGGAATCCAAGTCTAACAATATGTCTTCTACCTGCATGAGACATTTCGTGAAATTCAGACGTTGCTAACGGCCATGGCTGAGATTTATGTACGTCAGCATCACTACTATTGAAATTGCCCAAATAAACAGGTTTTTGTGACCCTAGGCTATGACCTCTTCGGCCTAGGACTGCATTGAACGCGACCCACGCATTGTGCGCATTCTGGACAACACCAATTACTGTGTTTATACCCTTCTGGATCCACGGTACAAACACAATGTTCCAAAACTGCTTGAAGAAAGAGTCAGACAGGTCAAAATGGAAGAATACCAGCAGGCCCTTGTGGAGACTTTAGAGAGGAGATTGACATCCTCCCCCTCCTCTAGCCAGTTGTACGCCGACAGACTGACTTCCGCAAACCCAGGACGACCAGGAGGGCAGCAAACAACACAAGCCGCAGCTAGTGCCCAAAAGGGAATGGTATCGGCAGTGTCCTTGGAGTGGGAAAATTTTCTGACACCCATGCAGCAGCACACAGAACAGCAAGCGTGCAGATCCACCTCCAACACCGATCGCCTGGAGAAGATGGTCAAGGACTACATGTCAGATGGCATAGCTGTGTTGAACAATCCATCTGCACCCTTCAACTATTGGGTATCGAAGCTAGACACCTGGCACAAACTGGCAATGTACGCAATAGAGGTGCTGGCTTGCCCGGCAGCCAGCGTTATGTCGGAACGCTGTTTCAGTGCTGCCGGAGGCATCGTCACAGATCGGCGTATCCGCCTCTCCACAGAAAATGCAGACCGTCTGACTCAAATTAAAATGAATCAATCCTGGATTGGAAACGACTACGCAACACTCCGGGACCCCAACCAAGTAACATGAACAATGAACATCTGTGATGGGTTAGCGTTTCCGGTCCCTGTTTATTGAACCTCTCATTTGTATTACATTTATGACTGCATGGCGACAAAATGCAAATTGCTATCCGCACGCTTCTTGTCCTCATGCAAGGCCTGGGTTGTTGTGTCTCACAAAGCGTGGCCTTCTCCTCCTCCACCCTCCTCCTGTTCCATCACGTGTGCTGCTGCTGGGTTAGCGTTACCGGTCCCTTTTCCTGGAACCTCTTATATGTATTACATTTATGACTGCATGCCGACAAAAAGCATGTTACCTGTGCAAAGAAAACAGACATTTCCCGCATTTAAAAGACAGTTTTCCCTTTGAAATTTAAAATCGATTTTCTCAAAAACTATAAGCTCTTTTTGCTAATTTTTTTTCCCTCTTGTACCCACTCCCAAGGTGCACATACCCTGTAAATTTGGGGTATGTAGCATGTAAGGAAGCTTTACAAAGCACGAAAGTTCGGGTCCCCATTGACTTCCATTATGTTCGGAGTTCGGCGCGAACACCCGAACATCTAGGTGTTCGCCCAACACTACCCACAGTCAGGGCTGGTGCACACCGGAGCGGTTCTGGAGCGCTTTTTAAAACGCTTGCAGGGGGGAAAACCGCTTGGCTAATGAAAGTGAATGGGATGGTGCACACCAGAACGGCTCGTTTTTTTCACAAACGCAAACTCTCGGTCTGCAGCTTTTTTAGATTTCTGAGGCGTTTCTGCCTCAATGTTAAAGTATAGGAAAGTGGAAAACTGCTCTGAAAATGCTAGATCAGAGGGGTTTTCCAGGCGTTTTTGTTACAGAAGCTGTTCAGTAAAACCTCTCTAAACATGCCTAGAATCGCTCTGAAATCTGCTTCAAAAACCTCTAGAGGTTTGTGGATCTGCTAGAGGCTTTTGGTGTGCGCTGGGCCTTTTGTGGGAAGGGGATAAGGCATGTGAAAGGAGGTGGGTGCAGGAAGGGTGATGGGACAGGCATTGCCCATATAATTTGTAACAACCATTTCATTTATTGAAGCGTCTGGATTTTTAAATAAAGGATTTCATGAGAGGCTCCCTTGGCTAAATATTCCATTTATCTTGGCACTTGTATTGGCCTGAGGAAGCGGGCTTGGACCAGCGAAACGCGCTGCCTGTTCTATAATAAATCTTTTGTTTATTACAAAGATTTGTTGTCATTGAGGTAAGCTACCTCATGTTTTTGTCAATTTTAAACTGTTATTAGATGCTTTTATCTACGATTAGGGCGCCTCTTTACAATTGTCTAGTGCATTTCATGAAAATGATTAACTATATTTTCTCTTGGTATTTCCTTGAACCACTAGCAGAAGTCTAGCATAGATTGTTTAAAAATTGGTGATATTTGAATATGGATGTGTGAATTTGCGGAAATGTGCGGAAATATTCACAAAAATACATTATATTTTCTCAATATGGCGAAAATGTACGAAAAACATGGAAAATCATTATTATTGTGAATATGTGAAAAACGTTATTTTTAATGTGAAAAATTGTTTATTTTTAGTGTGAAAAATCGTTTGTTTTATCACAAAAATGAAAAAAAAATCAACAACTTATTACAAAATGATTTCCGATGGCATTTTCGCTTGAAAGTCGAATTTGACAATATTTTGGCGAACATAAGTGCAAAAAGAATATTGGTGTTTTCACTCATCACTGGCGCTGTATCAATTACTATTTTCACCACATCACCCAATAGTAAATAACATTTTGTCTTCTTAAAACAGAAGGTTTTTACGATATTTTAGCTTTAATCGAGCAGTGGTGTGTGTGGTTTCCCATGATGCATCACTGCCAATATTCAAACTATCTCTTTATGCCCCTGAAAGCCAGACTCACATCCAGAACTGCTGGTGTATAGTGAACCTTTAGCTTAAAGGACATACAAGGTGAAAATTAACTAATGAAATAAACAATTGTATCTATCCTCCTCCTTCTAAAAATGACTTTTTAAGGTATCCCACAGTTTTATTTTATATTTAAATCTACTTTTAAAGTTTTTACTGTTTCATGGCCTCTTCTCAATGACACATTCATTGAAGTATGCCAGAGCTAGAATCTGTGAACTATTGACCCTTTTTATTGCTTTCCTGCTCTCAGAAGCCATTTACTGCCCGGGAAAGTGTTTTATGGCTGCAATTCCTTATCAGTGAGGGTTACGTTATAGTCCGACCCAGTCTCAACCCGGACAGAAATTGTCACTTGCATACCCGATTTTTAACTCTTTCAGGCAGAGAAAGGAAAAAAGGAACACAGCCTAGTTATTTGCGTGCTAGGCACTGTACATACACATGTCTATCTCATCATGTCACATGTCACCTCAGATGTACTTTAAAGCCAATAGGAATCCGTACTTAAATAAAAAAAAGTCAGATACTCACCTCTCCCGGTGCCCCCGGTGCTGCGCTGGCTCTTCCTTTCAAATCCCCCGCCGCGGGGACTTCAGAAGTGTTTGGGAGCCTAGTCCTCCCAAAGACAGGCGGCTTCATAATGCGCACGCGTGAGTGCATCATAGAGGGTGTGCACAGTGTCTTCGGGAGCACTCGGGCTCCAGTAGCATTTCTGAAGCCTCCCTTCGGCGTGGAAACAGTGGTATTTGACTGAAACGGTCGAATAAAGATATGGGGGAGCCAGCGCAACAGCGGGGACCAGGAGAGGGAATGCTCTATGGGACCCAGAGCCTCCCTCTCCTTAGGTGAGTATCTGACTTTTTTATTTCAGTATGGGTTCCCATTCACTTTAAACATTTTACAGAGCCACATCAACTCAACATGCAGACAGCCTGTCTCAGACTTTTTGGTCCTCATCAGTGCATGGCAGGGATTAATATGGCTCCATAGGATAGCGCTTGGAAAAGGGCTATGTTATACCCAGACAGCTCATGGACCCAGAACCACTAGGAATGTATAAAGGGCTAAAAGAGACCAAAAAGTACTCTGTAACTAAACACTATTCATTTCTCAGTGCTGGAGGTCTTGCTGGAGGCCCTGTACAGTGTATCTGCAGCACTATGAGCTGTACAGGTTCCCATGCACTATTCACTATTTCTTTAAAGAGACACTGAATAAAAAAAAATGATGATATAATGATGATTTGTATGTGTAGTACAGCTAAGAAATAAAACATTAGGAGCAGAGACATAAGTATAATATTGTTTCCAGTACAGGAAGAGTTAAGAAACTCCAGTTGTTTTCTATGCAAAAAAGCCACTGAGCTCCACAACTTTAAAAGTCGCAGAGAGCTCAGTCTTCTGAAGCTTATTATCTCAAGTGTCTGGCACTGTATTGTTTTATTCTCTGCAGAAGACAGTTCAAGAGTTCATTAGCTTGCTCTGTGAAATCATTTAGAATGCTGAGTAGTGTGTAAACTGCAAATATTAGAGAATGATGCAATGTTATAAAAAAAACAATATAACGGAAAATAAAAATACGAGAATATTTTCTTTGCTACTAATGTTCTAGTAATTATTGGTACTACGTTACCAATTCATTATATCATCATTTTTTTTTTCGCTTCAGTGTCTCTTTAAGGGATTAGAGATTTGATTTGCTGTGCATAACAGTTCTTGCTCAAAGCATGATACTTATCGTTTTGAATCGCTGCTGTTTGAGTGAACGAGGGGTTAAACGTTCCTGACCTCCTCAGGCCCAGAGGAATTGGGGAATACTGTGTCTGGCAGTGGTGCTCAGCAGAGCTCGAATATTCGAGTAGCTCGAATATTCGAGCTCTTTTTCAGCTATTCGAGCTCGGTATTCGAGCTCCGAATAGCTGGAGCTATTCGAATGGGCTATCCGAGTACACTCGAATAGCCCATTCACTATTCGAGCTATTCGAGCAACCCGGCGCTATTCGAGCTCGGTACCGAGCTCGAATAGCGTCATAGCCCAGATTGATGTCCTTAGAGCCAATCAGAGGGCTCCCAGGCCCTCTGACGGCAGCCAATCACAGAGGGGGACCCTGGCCAGCCCCTACCCTATAAATAGCGGCCGCCATGTTCCGTTTCTCCATGCTTGCCTGAGACTTGTACAGAGAGAGAGTTGCTCCTTTGTGCTTTGGCTTAGCAAGTGCTCTATTGTGATCATTTACCTAGCGTTTTTGCTCACCTACACCTGCCATATACACCTATATTGTTGTTAGTTAGATAGACATTGTATTTTAGTTAGTAGCTTGTGTGTTACATTAGAGACAGGCAGCTGCTGCAAGCTTACAGGTTTAGGCCTCAGGGGGGCCTTGCCTCTGTGGGCAGCTGTCCTCTGTTTATTTCTCTCATCTATACCAGTATTTCTGCTGTCCTTTACTAATAGTATTGTAGTTATACTGTACTAGGAGTAGGACACTCACTGACTGTCACTGTTTATAGGCTACTAGCTAGCTCCTGCGTGTGTGCACTCACTCACTGTCTGTGTGTACACACACTCTATTTCCTTCTGATTACTGATAGATTATTGTTAGTTAGTTGTACTTACTTACTACTTACTCTTACTGTACCCGTAGGGACACTCACTGTCACTGTTCATATAGGCTACTAGCTCCTGCGTGTGCGCACTGCACTCACTGTCTGAGTGTACACACACAACACACACTCTATTTCCTTCTGATCGCTGATTGATTATCGTAATTAGTTAGTTCTACTTACTGTTACTACTTACTCTTACTGTACTAGGAGTCTAGGACACTCAGTCACTGTCCATAGGCTACTAGCTCCTGCGTGCGTGCACTCACTGTCTGAGTGTACACACACCCACACTCCATTTCCTTCTGATCGCTGATTGATTATCGTAATTAGTTAGTTCTACTTACTGTTACTACTTACTCTTACTGTACTAGGAGTCTAGGACACTCAGTCACTGTCCATAGGCTACTAGCTCCTGCGTGCGGTCACTCACTGTCTGAGTGTACACACACCACCCACACTCCATTTCCTTCTGATCGCTGATTGATTATTGTAATTAGTTAGTTCTACTTACTGTTACTACTTACTCTTACTGTACTAGGAGTCTAGGACACTCAGTCACTGTCCATAGGCTACTAGCTCCTGCGTGCGGTCACTCACTGTCTGAGTGTACACACACCACCCACACTCCATTTCCTTCTGATCGCTGATTGATTATTGTAATTAGTTAGTTCTACTTACTGTTACTACTTACTCTTACTGTACTAGGAGTCTAGGACACTCAGTCACTGTGTTCATAGGCTACTAGCTCCTGCGTGCGGTCACTCACTGTCTGAGTGTACACACACCCACACTCCATTTCCTTCTGATCGCTGATTGATTATTGTAATTAGTTAGTTCTACTTACTGTTACTACTTACTCTTACTGTACTAGGAGTCTAGGACACTCAGTCACTGTGTTCATAGGCTACTAGCTCCTGCGTGCGTGCACTCACTGTCTGAGTGTACACACACCCACACTCCATTTCCTTCTGATCGCTGATTGATTATTGTAATTAGTTAGTTCTACTTACTGTTACTACTTACTCTTACTGTACTAGGAGTCTAGGACACTCAGTCACTGTGTTCATAGGCTACTAGCTCCTGCGTGCGTGCACTCACTGTCTGAGTGTACACACACCCACACTCCATTTCCTTCTGATCGCTGATTGATTATTGTAATTAGTTAGTTCTACTTACTGTTACTATTTACTCTTACTGTACTAGGAGTCTAGGACACTCAGTCACTGTGTTCATAGGCTACTAGCTCCTGCGTGCGTGCACTCACTGTCTGAGTGTACACACACCACCCACACTCTATTTCCTTCTGATCGCTGATTGATTATTGTAATTAGTTAGTTCTACTTACTGTTACTACTTACTCTTACTGTACTAGGAGTCTAGGACACTCAGTCACTGTGTTCATAGGCTACTAGCTCCTGCGTGCGTGCACTCACTGTCTGAGTGTACACACACCCACACTCCATTTCCTTCTGATCGCTGATTGATTATTGTAATTAGTTAGTTCTACTTACTGTTACTACTTACTCTTACTGTACTAGGAGTCTAGGACACTCAGTCACTGTGTTCATAGGCTACTAGCTCCTGCGTGCGTGCACTCACTGTCTGAGTGTACACACACCCACACTCCATTTCCTTCTGATCGCTGATTGATTATTGTAATTAGTTAGTTCTACTTACTGTTACTACTTACTCTTACTGTACTAGGAGTCTAGGACACTCAGTCACTGTGTTCATAGGCTACTAGCTCCTGCGTGCGTGCACTCACTGTCTGAGTGTACACACACCACCCACACTCTATTTCCTTCTGATCGCTGATTGATTATCGTAATTAGTTAGTTGTACTTACTGTTACTACTTACTCTTACTGTACTAGGAGTCTAGGACACTCAGTCACTGTGTTCATAGGCTACTAGCTCCTGCGTGCGGTCACTCACTGTCTGAGTGTACACACACCCACACTCCATTTCCTTCTGAACGCTGATTGATTATTGTAATTAGTTAGTTCTACTTACTGTTACTACTTACTCTTACTGTACTAGGAGTCTAGGACACTCAGTCACTGTGTTCATAGGCTACTAGCTCCTGCGTGCGTGCACTCACTGTCTGAGTGTACACACACCCACACTCCATTTCCTTCTGATCGCTGATTGATTATTGTAATTAGTTAGTTCTACTTACTGTTACTACTTACTCTTACTGTACTAGGAGTCTAGGACACTCAGTCACTGTGTTCATAGGCTACTAGCTCCTGCGTGCGTGCACTCACTGTCTGAGTGTACACACACTAAATTTACTTGTGATTACTACTGATTATTGTAACTGCTAGTTGTACTTCCTGACTGTTACTACTTACTTACTGTACTAGGGGACACTCACTCAGTCACCTCACCAACCAACCCACTCCATTAAAGTACCCCACTTTTCACCCGCCCTTTTACAAAACTTTTGTCTATACGCCCAAAACATTTAAGATGTCTGGAAGTGGCAGCCAGCGCGGTTTGGGCAAGGGGAAGGGCAGCAAGGGAATCAGGAGGAGAGGGAGCAGCATTGTGGCAAGCCGCGGCCGCGGGCGCGCCACCATGCACAGTTCCGCAGCAGCAGCAGCAGCGTCAGTGGCTAACATTCCTCCCATAGCCACTGGCCGTGGACGCCTTGGGCGCCGCCCAGCAGGAGCATCTGCAACTCACGCTGCAGAGACACAGCAGCAGCAGCGTGTAGCACCTGCTCCCATTTTCCTCCAGCCGGGTCGGAAACGTCCCATTGAGGAAAAGGATGCAGACACTGTGGTGCAACTCATGACGGAGGATGAGCAGCCCGCCATCAGCTCTGCATCCGAGGCCTCCACCCTCACCACCACCACCACCCCTGTTCGCAGCAGCCGCCCAGCAGGGTCTGGGGAGGAGGCCAGTTCACCGTCACTCGCCGACCTGTCATTCAGCAGTCTTTTGACCCCAGGCATCATGAGTAAATTGTCTGCTGTTGTTGGCGATCTTGAGGAGGAGATGCTGATGGGCACTTTGGGGGATGAGGGATTGGACAGCAAGACTGTGGCGACAGTCAAGCAGCCCATCCATGCATCAGGAGAGGAGTTTGGGGGGTCCTCATCCCAGCAGGACATGTTTCAGGAGGGGGAGGATGATGATGACCCGGTGACAGACAGAGACTGGGTGCCACCACCTCCAGGGGATGTCGTCCTCAGCAGCTCTGAGGAGGAGGAGGAGGATGCGCTTGTGGGCCTTGCAAGGAGGCGCATCATTGCAAGCATTGGCAGCGTCCCACAGCCTGCTGGTGTCTCAGGCTCAGCAGCAGCAGCATCAGCCAGTACCACCCCCAGCCGCACCCAAGCCCCTCCCCCAACCACCACAGGGAGACAGGCAGCAGCGCTTCCATGCCGTAGGGGGAAGTTTCTGTCACCAATCTGGCGGTTTTTCACCATGCCCACTGTGTACAGCAAGTACGCCACTTGCAACCACTGTCAGCGGAAGTTGAGCAGAGGTGCAGACCCCTTAAAGTTCAGCACCAGCTCGCTCATCAACCACCTTGCGGCTAAACATTTCCACCAGCATGAGGAGTTCCAGAGGCTGAAGGCATCTGCTGCTGGCAGTGGCACCACACCCATCACGGCACAGCCTTCAGCAGCAGCAGCAGCAACAGCAGCCACCCGCCCTCCTGCTCCTCCAGCAGCACCAGCAGGAGTGCGGAAACGCACTGCTCCTCCCCCCTCTGCAACTCCTGCCGCCGACACTGAGGCCTGTTCTGGCAGCCAGTCCTCAGTGGCCTCCTCTGCTGTGTCTGCTGATTCCCGTGTCAGCAAAAGGCCACGCCAGAGCCTTTTGAGCGAGTCCTTCCAGGGGGTGGTTAGGGCTCTGCCTCCCAGCAGCCGTCGCGTGCGGCAGCTGAACGGCTTGCTGGCACGGGCCATGTGCTCCCAACTCCTGCCGTACACGCTCGTGCAGGAGGGGAGCGACATTCGTGCGCTGCTTGCTTGCGCAGCCCCAGATTGGCAGCTCCCCAGCAGACACTTTTTCTCCCGCAAGGCCATTCCTGCACTGCACCGCTTTGTGATGGCCAATGTGGAGCGAGGGCTGGAGCACGCGGTTGGTGAAAGGGTCCACGTCACCATGGACTCCTGGAGCAGCCGCTTCGGGACAGGCCGCTACCTGTCCTTCACTGTCCACTGGGTCAGCTTGGTGGAAGGGGGTGAGGATGGGAGAGCAGCAGCGGGCACAGCAGCAGCAGCAACACAGTGGGTGGTGCCACCCCGCAGGCTCAGGGGAACTGCAGCAGGTTCCTCCGATCCTCTGCCATCCTCCGGCACACCTGGCCAAACCCCCCGCCTCAGCAGCAGCGTGAAGGCCCGCCACTGCCAAGCGCTGCTGCACTTGGTCAGCCTTGGGAAGACCAAGCTGACGGCAACCCATGTGTTGGCCAAACTCCAGGAGCAGGAGAGGATTTGGCTGACCCCCAGAGGCCTCAGAGTCGGAGAGGTGGTGGCCGACAATGGGGCCAATCTGGTTGCCGCAATAGACAGGGGAAACCTGACCCACATCCCCTGTCTTGCCCACGTGCTGAACCTGGTGGTGCAGAAGTTCCTGCGCACCTACCAGGGGATGGGCGAACTGCTGGAAACGGCAAGGAATGTTGTGCGTCACTTCCGGCGTTCGGCTGCAGCCTGTGCGAGCCTGGAAGACGTGCAAAAGGAGCTGGATCTGCCACGCCATCGGCTGATCCTTGACGTTCCGACTCGCTGGAACTCCACCCTGGCGATGTTGGAGCGTCTGGTTGAACAGAGGCGCGCTGTCAAACAGTACCTTGCCCTGGCCACTGTTTCCGCAGCTCTGAGAAGGGACAAGACCAGCAACTTCCCGTCCATCGTCCCCGATGATGACTGGAGGCACATGCAGCAGGTGTGCTTAGTGCTGGCTCCCTTCCTGCAGGCCACAAACATGGTGAGCAGGGACCATGCTATGGTCTGCGAGTGGGTGCCCCTGGTTTCTCTGCTGAACAGGGCCCTCGATGCTTTGCTGGAACAGGGAGCGGCAGCCTTGGACCAGCAGGAGCGGCAACCAGCTGCACAGTCCACCTCTGAGGGGGAGGAGGAGGAGGACTTGGTGGAGGTCCCTGACCTGGCTGCTGATGAGGGGGATCAGCACAGCGCAGCTGAGTTGGTGCGGGGGTGGAGAGAGGATGAGGCGGCAGAGGAGGAGGATGAGGACAGCACTGACGTCGATGTGCCAGCAGACGTGGCCCGCCTCTTCCCAATGGCAGCGCACATGCTGACGTGCCTGCGCAGGGACCCCAGGGTGATCCAGATGAAGCAGAGGGAGGACATCTGGATCAGCATGATGTTGGACCCACGCCTCAAGGGGAAGTTGAGCCAGTTCCTGCCGCCTGCAGGAGGAGACCCAGCGCAACAAATAAGGAGCTTGCAGCAGGCCCTTGTTGAGCGCTTGGAGGAAGCCTTCCCCCAGCCTTCCATCCCCACTGTCCAGCAGCCAGCACAGAGGCAGCAGCAGGTGCCTGCATCCAGCAGCAGCAAGCGCCCCACAGACCTGCTGTCTCTCAGCCACGAGCTCTACAGGACTGTAGAGGCTCCGGCAGCAGTGACTAGAGAGGAGATGCATGCAGCAGCATCCTCCTCCGGTCACAGCCAGCGCCTGACCCGCATGGTGGCTGACTACATGGGGTCGTACAGCGGGCTTGACAGCGATGCCCCTGTTGATCCCATGGAGTATTGGGTCAAGCGCATGGAGATCTGGAGCGAGCTGGCGCAGTACGCCCTGGAAGTGCTGTCCTGCCCCCCTTCCAGCGTGCTGTCCGAGCGCTGCTTCAGTGCAGCTGGTGGCGTGGTCACCGAGAAACGCTCACGTCTGTCTCACAAGTCTGTGGACAGACTGACGTTTCTCAAGATGAACCAGGCGTGGGTGGAAGGCGAGTTCCTGGCCCCTGTTGTCGGCGAGAGGGGGACATGAACTGGCTGCCGGAACCATCGTTAATGTGCCTTACCACCCTTTACCACCTCCTGGCTCCTGCTCACTAAGCCAGCCTGGTTCACTTTGACTATTACGTCACCTGCAGCCACACATTTTACACCTACAGTGGGCTGCTGTGTACTGCCCTTCTGCTGTCTGTCTGTGTTTCCCACTGCCAGGGTACACAGATGATTTACCTTCTGCTGCCACTCTGCCACCAGCTATTACGTCAAACAATAGCTATATTGGTTGCAAAACCAAAAACCAAAAAACCATAAAAAAAAAAAAAAGGTTTAATTTTTCTGAGGTGCCCGGGTTGAAAACTGTGTTGTCCCAGTTGTGTATTGGACACAATGTGGGCTGCACGACCGCTGTCTGGGACCTCCTGTTGTGTTTATTTACAGCCCTGGTATCACCGCTAGGTACCAGGGCTATTATGTCACGCTGCCTACCTGCTGCCACACTCACACTGCTCCTCCATACCTCCTCCTGCTGCTGCTGCTGCTGTCTGTCTGTGTTTCCCACTGCCAGGGTACACAGATGATTTACCTTCTGCTGCCACTCTGCCACCAGCTATTACGTCAAACAGTAGCTGCTCGCCTACTCCTCCATTCCTCCTCCTGCTGCTGCTGTCTGTCTGTGTTTCCCACTGCCAGGGTACACAGATGATTTACCTTCTGCTGCCACTCTGCCACCAGCTATTACGTCAAACAATAGCTATATTGGTTGCAAAACCAAAAACCAAACAAACCATTAAAAAAAAAAAAAAAGGTTTAATTTTTCTGAGGTGCCCGGGTTGAAAACTGTGTTGTCCCAGTTGTGTATTGGACACAATGTGGGCTGCACGACCGCTGTCTGGGACCTCCTGTTGTGTTTATTTACAGCCCTGGTATCACCGCTAGGTACCAGGGCTATTATGTCACGGCGAGCTGCCTGCCTCATTGACTGCCTGCTGCCACACACTCATCCTCCTCCTCCTGCTGCTGAATTTACCTCCTGCTGTCTTTGTGTTTCCACTGCCAGGGAGCACATACAATGGTGCTTCCAACATGCGTGCGCCCACCAGCTATTTGTTACGCTCAAAAATAGCTGCATTTCTTTAAAAAAAAATTGAAAAGAGAAATACGTGAAGAAGAAGAAGACGATATTGAAAAGGAAGGAGAAGATGAAGATGAAGAAGAAGAAGAAGATGAAGAAGAAGATGAAGAAGATGATGAAGAAGAAGATGAAAAAGAAGAAGAAGATGAAGAAGATGAAGTAGAAGAAGATGAAGAAGAAGAAGAAGATGAAGAAGATGATGAAGAAGATGAAGAAGATGAAGAAGAAGAAGAAGAAGAAGAAGAAGAAGATGATGATGAAGAAGAAGAAGAAGATGATGATGATGAAGAAGAAGAAGAAGAAGAAGAAGAAGAAGAAGAAGAAGAAGAAGAAGAAGAAGAAGAAGAAGAAGAAGAAGAAGAAGAAGAAGAAGAAGAAGAAGAAGAAGAAGACAATATAGAAGAAGAAGAAGAAGATATAGAAGAAGAAGAAGAAGATATAGAAGAAGAAGATCGAGAAGAAGAAGAAGAAAGATAAAGAAGAAGAAGAACAAGTATATACAGTAACACTACTGAACAAAATTAAGGACACAACTTCTCTTTCCACATTTTTTTTTAAAGGAACATCCCCACATAATCACTTGCTGTTGTTACTTGGAAAAAAAGAGGTTTCTTGCATCATTCACCCTCAAAAAAAGTGTTGGAAGGCTATTTAAGGCCAATTCGAATAGTCAGCTCGAATAGTTAGCTCGAATACCGACTCGAATAGTGAGCTCGAAGTCCGAGGTCGAATCGAATAGTAAAAATTATTCGACTCGAATATTCGACTGACCTCGAATAATTTACTATTCGAATTCGACCAAACTCGAATTTTAAAAAGGGGTATTTGAGCATCACTAGTGTCTGGTCCTCTGGGTCTGACTGATATCATTATAAACCTCCATCCAGACCCTGGACACAACATAACAGGAGGTGTGAGGACTGTCTGTCTGTAGCGGCTGTCACAGAACGTACTCGGTGGAGAATTCTGTAAGTTATACAGCTGGGGGATAATTTTACTCTAAGGCTTGGTTCACATCAGCTTTTAGCTGCGGATCCGGCTGTACGGTTCCGGTTTCCGTTCCGCTGAATGGACAAAAAAATGCAACAGGACCTATTTTTCCTGACTGTATCGCTCGGTGGAACGGAAACGGAAGGATTTGCAGCAAAATAGGAACCTATGAAAACAGACGTTTTACAGCATAAAAACAGAGCGTTTTCCTGGATCCAGATGGCCGGATCCGTACGGCCCGATCCGCAAAATAACACAGATGTGAACCGGATCTAACATTCAGAATGATCCTATGGATAATGTATAGTATAACTTCATTCAAACACATTTGGAAAAGTTAAGAACAACATATGGCGAGTTGTATGTGCAGATTCATTAACCGAGAAATCATTTCTTCATTTAGAGCAGGGGTGTCAAACTCAAATACAAAGTGGGCCCAAATTGCACATTGGTACCAAGTCACGGGCCAACCTCAATGTCTAGTGGCCCTCATCCCTCCCTAATCAAATTTCCTGGTGTCTCATGCCCTCCCATACAGTGACCTGGTGTCTAGTGGTCCTCCTCACACCTCTTAACAGTTCCTTGATGTCTAGTGGTCCTCCTCACACCCCTGAGCAGTTCCCTGGTGTCTACTGAACCCCACACCTCCCCTATGGGCCATAGGTTGATATTTACTGTATAATTCAGAGCAGTTAGCAGTTAGTGAGTGGTACTCAATGCCAGGCTATTTAGGATTCCAGCACCGATATCTGGCTTGATAAAGTCAGTTATATATGCTTACAAAACATGTTGCCATCCTCTATAATAATCCCTAAGTGTCTCTGCGTCCCATGTCCCTGTGTTAGTGTTGGGCGAACACCTGGATGTTCGGGTTCGGGCCGAACAGGCCGAATATGGGCCAGATGTTCGACATGTTCGGCCCGAACCCCGAACTCAATGCAAGTCAATGGGGACCCGAACATGCCGCAATACGGCCCCCCTATGGGGTCGCAGGCATAAGGGGGGAGCATGCCCCGATCGCGGGGGGGGGGGGGGATGGGGGGGGGGTTGGAAATTCCCCCCACCCCCTCCGCTAGCGCTCCCCCCTCTGCCCGCTTCCCCATAAAAAAGTTGGCGTAAAGTTAAATATTACCGGTGGTGGCTGCTGCAGTGGCTGGCTGGCAGTGGTGTGAATGAGGAGGAGGAGGAGGAGTCTGAGTATGACGCGTTGAGGCCAGGCAGCGGGCGGTTCAGCGGTAGTACCCTTGTGGTACTTCCGCCCTTTCTCTGACCTCACGTCCTCTACGTGATGACGCATACGAGGGTACGCGTGACGCGTACCCTCGTATGCGTCATCACGTAGAGGACGTGAGGTCAGACAAAGGGCGGAAGTACCACAAGGGTACTACCGCTGAACCGCCCGCTGTTCGGCCTCAACGCGTCATACTCGGACTCCTCCTCCTCATTCACACCACTGCCAGCCAGCCACTGCAGCAGCCACCACCGGTAATATTTAACTTTACGCCAACTTTTTTATGGGGAAGCGGGCAGAGGGGGGAGCGCTAGCGGAGGGGGTGGGAGGAATTTCCGACCCCCCCCCCCCCCGCGATCGGGGCATGCTCCCCCCTTATGCCTGCAACCCCATAGGGGGGCCGTATTCGGCCGAACATGGGGCCCTGTTCGGCCTGGCATTGAGTAGTTCGGGCGAACCCGAACGGTTTGGCCGAACACCATCAGGTGTTCGGCCGAACTCGAACATCACCCGAACAGGGTGATGTTCTGCAGAACCCGAACAGTGGCGAACACTGTTCGCCCAACACTACCCTGTGTGTGTCCTTTTGCGCTCTGCGCATGTGCAGGGACGCAGAGACACTGAGGGGGAGTGACGCGTGGCTCGCACGCCATGACAGGCCAAGGGGTGGGCGGGCCGATGGATGGGCGGGCGTGCACGGTGGGCGTGTGCGGTGGGTGGGCGTGCGTGGAGCGTGTGCACGGCATTTGTGCGCAGCGGGGGTGCGTGGCGGGCGCATGTGCAGTGACAGACCTGGCCCATTTTTAAATGGGCTAAGGTCACTAGTGGCACAAATAATTTCCCTATTTTACCTCTTGTATTTTACCTGCGCCAGTGCTCCACGATCCTCCTGTCCCCTTGGCGCCGGGAGCGCAAACGAGTATGTGCTTGGGCAGGTCCATGCAGGCGCAGTGGCCTTCAACTTGCAAATCAGCGATACCGAACTGTGCCACGGGGAGAAGACGATCGTTGAGGACTGTGCGGTCACAGGGAGTTGGCAGAAGCCCCAGGTAAGTGAAACTCTTTTTTTTTTTAACTATCTTCAGGTTCCCTTTAAAGGTACCGTGAGCAGTAAAAATAAACAAAATCGGAACTTACCTGGGGCTTTGTCCAGCCCACCGTAGGTCTGGCGGTCCTCCGGCGTCCTCCTGACTCCTCTTCCGGTCCCGCTGCAGAATACACCACCGGCGACACCTGGGCAGAGTGTCGGGCTGACACTTTCTTATCGGTGACGCTACGTGTCATCGCGGGGCCCGCTATGGTGTCATCACAGTACTGGGCATGCACGGTTTTATAACTCTAAACAGCGCATGCGCAGTACTGTCACGGCAACCACCGTGATGATGCATAGCGGCACCGATAAGGAAGTGTCAGCCCGACACTCTGCCCCGGTGTTGCCGGTGGTGTATTCTGCTGCGGGACCGGGAGAGGAGCCAGGAGGACGCCGGGGGACCTCCCGGCCTACGGTGGGCTGGAGAAAGCTTCAGGTAAGTCCCGATTTTGCTTATTTTTATTGCTCAGGTTCCCTTTAAGCTTCTTAATACATTTTATCCATCCTGGACGCTGCTCTTCCCCCATTGGCTATCATTCATAAAGCATTTCCGCATGTGGAAATGCTTAAAACAGCTGATTTTACCGAACACTCAGCATTCATAAAGGCTCTTTCCGCATGAAAAGCTGACATTACCGAGCAGAGCGATAAATCACCGCCTTGTGCGGTCATTATCGTAACAAATGTAACAAAATGTTAATTTATAAAGATCACCGCAAGCGGTGTGAGGTCGGGAAGTACCGCTCCCTTACATGTGACGATAACCATGTTAAGTTAATGGAGACACAGACCTCCCAGGCAGCTGCAGCAGAGCGGAACACGGAGAAATGTATCAACTCGGCAACTTCCGTGTCTCCGCCTGCCTACTGCCAGCCTAGTTCGGGGAATCTCCGCACTGCTACCGCACATGGATACATTTTTATGAATGCCCACCCAGAAGTCTAAAACACCGGCAGCCGTGTTTTACCGCATTGATTCTCCTTACCGACAGCTCCTTTATGAATGATAGCCAATGTGTCAGAGCAATTAGTACTTTTGCTGTAGATGAAATTTATGGCTTTAAGGCAGCGTTCACACTGTGGTAAGATCGCTCGCATTTTACCGCATCCGGAAATGTAAAACCGTTTCACAACGACGCACACTTAAATCAATGGCTGGCTCTTGTCAGTTCACATATATAAAATGGTGAATTCTGTCCACAATTCCAATTCCGGAGGCAGATTTTCAGATACTGGGCCGATCCAATTCCCTCTTCTCCTGACTTTTCTCCTACGTGATATTTCTTATCAATAAAATGCTTTCACTTTTGGTACTTTTTCAGTTACATAGCGATGGAAAGTTATTTTAAACAGAAGATGAAAATGATCTCCTAGGAAAAAGCTTGTGAATCAGATCAGGCAAATCGCACAGTCGCCTTGCAGAGCTGGGCCCAGCCTGGGCACTATCTGCACTGAGTTTGTATGTTCTCCCCGTGTCTGTGTGGGTTTCCTCTCGGCACTCCGGTTTGCTCCTACATCCCAAAAACATACAGACAAGTTAAATGGCTTCTCTCTAAATTGCTTCTAAATGACACTGGACATACGACTATGGTCAGGGCCAGTTCTAGACTTTTTGCTGCCTGAGGCAAACTTGTCCTTTAAATTGATATTACTAATTTAAAAATGTCCATATGAAGGACAATGAACCAGGATAGAAAGGACCAGTGTGGTTTGAATTATAAAACAACAATTTTTCTTATGAAATCTTTATGGTATGCGTGACTAGGGGTGTGACGGGGACGTGACCTAGCGGTGTGGCATGGGCGTGACTTAAGTGTCCCTCTTTCTCATCTCAAAAAGGTATGCTGGTCGCTGTCCTGTCACAGCAGCTCAATGGACTCTGAGGACAGTCAGTGATATGACTATGTACTCTGTAAAGTGCTGCAGAAGATGTCAGTGCTATATAAATACATAATAATAATATGGTAGGACATTAGACTATGACTGTGGTAGGATTAGAGTGTGAGCTCCTCTGAGGACAGTCAGTGACATGACTATGTACTGTGTAATGTGCTGCAGAAGATGTCAGTGCTATATAAATACATAATAATAATATGGTAGGACATTACACTATGACTATAGTAGGATTAGAGTGTGAGCTCCCCTGAGGACAGTCAGTGACATGACTATGTACTCTGTAATGTGCTGCAGGAGATGTCAGTGCTATAAAATACATAATAATAATATGGTAGGACATTAGACTATGACTGTGGTAGGATTAGAGTGTGAGCTCCTCTGAGGACAGTCAGTGACATGACTATGTACTGTGTAATGTGCTGCAGAAGATGTCAGTGCTATATAAATACATAATAATAATATGGTAGGACATTACACTATGACTATGGTAGGATTAGATTGTGAGCTCCCCTGAGGACAGTCAGTGACATGACTATGTACTCTGTAATGTGCTGCAGGAGATGTCAGTGCTATATAAATACATAATAATAATATGGTAGGACATTAGGCTATGACTATGGTAGGATTAGAGTGTGAGCTCCTCTGAGGACAGTCAGTGACATGACTATGTACTCTGTAAAGTGCTGCAGAAGATGTCAGTGCTATATGAATACATAATAATAATATGGTAGGACATTAGACTATGACTATGATAGGATTAGATTGTGAGCTCCTCTGGGGACATATATATATATATATATATATATATATATAGGGAGATATATATATATATATATATATATATATATATATATATATATATATATACAGTGGCTTGCAAAAGTATTCAGCCCCTTGAAGTTTTCCACATTTTGTCACAATACTGCCACAAACATGCATCAATTTTATTGGAATTCCACGTGAAAGACCAATACAAAGTGGTGTACATGTGAGAACTGGAACGAAAATCATACATCATTCCAAAAATTTTTTACAAATAAATAACTGCAAAGTGGGGTGTGCGTAATTATTCAGCCCCCTGAGTCAATACTTTGTAGAACCACCTTTTGCTGCAATTACAGCTGCCAGTCTTTTAGGGTATGTCTCTACCAGCTCTGCACATCTAGAGACTGAAATCCTTGCCCATTCTTCTTTGTAAAACAGCTCCAGCTCAGCCAGATTAGATGGACAGCATTTGTGAACAGCAGTTTTCAGATCTTGCCACAGATTCTCGATTGGATTTAGATCTGGACTTTGACTGGGCCATTCTAACACATGGATATGTTTTGTTTTAAGCCATTCCATTGTTGCCCTGGCTTTATGTTTAGGGTCTTTGTCCTGCTGGAAGGTGAACCTCCGCCCCAGTCTCAAGTCTTTTGCAGTCTCCAAGAGGTTTTCTTCCAAGATTGCCGGAAAAAAGAGAACCAGGTGAGACCTCTCCTGCTGGAACGTTCCTTTATCTTTCTGGGAGTCTCAGAGTGCCCCTCTCTTTTTGTATGTTTTTACAGTGGACTTTTTTTGGGAGCAGCCGAGTGAATACTAGGTGGCCAGATTGCGCCTCTGGGGGTCTCCTCACTGCCTCATACGTTTCCTTTGAATTTTTTGGAGATAGGGAATAGAAGAATTTAGGAGCATTAAATGTCAAAAGTACTTGGTTAGACTTATAGCCAAACTCCAACCAAAACCATAATTTTCAAATCTAAAAAATGCAAAATCAGCACCTGCATAAAATCTAAAAAACAGCTGATAAAATAGGTCTGTCCCAAGTCTCAATTGTTTAAAAATAATCCGCGCTTAAATTCATCTCAGAGGTTATACGCCACCCGATGTCAACACTCTTTAGTGACCAATCACCAAAAACAAGTAAAGAGGCTTACCAGCCCGATACAGCCTGAATCACAAGGCTATATATGGCTGTACAGAGATGTCCTCCAAATCTGCAACTGGTAGGCAACTGGTAGGTACAGTTATCCTCCGAATTCTCTTGGGGTAGGTGTAGTCTGTTTTTTCTTGTGTGCCTCAGGGTTGCTACTTTAGTTGTTGGTATTTTACTGGCTTGACCAACTCTAGAGGTACCCCCTTGCGTAACATCAGGCAGCTAGCATACAAATCAGCTGCTTCATGCAACCTTCTTTACTCCAAGGTGTTTTCATAAAATCACAATGCTCAGGTGAGAACAAGCTCATAGCATTACATTAGCAAGAGCTTTTAAGACCACAAGTGCTTAGAAAAAGCTCTTGCAGTGTGAGCCAGCCCTTTGTGTTGGTGTTCAAATTTGGCATATTGAATTGGGAACACCCGAATACTCCCGAAAACCCCGCTTCAGCACCATATCAGCACCGAACAAGTGGACCAGGTCAGGGGGCGGTCTTTGCTTGTGCTTCACGGTGCATCCAGGTGACACACATTCTTCCTCCTTCTGACTTTGGAAGGAGGAAGTATTGGGGTCACATGAAACACACCGTAAAGCACAAGTGGTGACCTCCCCCTGACCCTGTCCACGTTTTTGGTGCTGATATGGTGCTGAAGTGGGGTGTTCGGGAGTATTCAGGTGTTCCCCGGCTAGGCATAGAGGGACACAAACTCACCGTGGCTGCGTACGAGGTGCCGGCCAAACGAGAACCAGGTGAGACCTCTCCTGCTGGAACGTACCTTTGTCTTTCTGGGAGTCTCAGAGCGCCCCTCTCTTTTTGTATCTATCTCCAAAAAGACACTCACATATATCTGTTTTTTAAATGTGTTTCTTATTTCAGAGACCTAAACAGCAATGGCATTTTCTGGTAATATTTCCATAATTTTTGTTCTGAGTGGGATTCCTGAACTAGAAGATCATCAGAATTTCCTTTCTTTTCCTCTGTGTATTTTATACATTGTGGCATTTTTTGGAAATTTTACCATCTTGGTCCTCATTAAGATGGAGGAGAGTTTCCACCAGCCCATGTACATCTTGCTCGCCATGTTGGCCAAAACTGATATTGGTGTGTCACTCACCACCCTGCCTACAATGATTGGCATCTTCTGGTTTAATCACCACCAGATCCATATTGACCTGTGTCTTACCCAGATGTTCTTTCTCCATGCCTTTGCTGCCATGGAGTCTGGAGTCTTGGTGTCTATGGCAGTAGACCGGCTTATTGCTATCTGGAATCCTCTGAGATATTCCTCCATCTTAACCAATCCAGTTATCGGGAGGATTGTGCTTGCAAATGCTTTACGTGGACTGTGTTTGGGTATCCCTCTCCCAGTTCTCACCAGAAGATTTCCATTCAGCCACAGTCACAACTTGTCCCTTCCCTTCTGTCTCCACCAAGATGTTATCAGACTAGCTGGAGCAGATACCACCATCAATAACATCTATGGGCTGGTAGCTGTATTAATGACCAAGGGGATGGACTCCATGTTTATCATTCTCTCCTATATACTGATACTTAAGGCCGTTCTGAACATTAGGGCCAATGAAGCCTTCAGCACTTGTGTCTGCCATATTTGTGCCGTGCTCTTGTTCTACATCCCACTAATTGGACTTACGGTGGTCTACAGGTTTGGGAACAACAACTCTCACCTTCTCCTTATCTTGATGGCTGATTTATATCTTCTATTTCCTCCAGTGATCAACCCAGTTATCTACAGTATAAAAACCAAACAGATTCGACAGAAGATTGATAAAATGTTTACAAATCTGAAAAAACAGACTCTTAGATAGAATATTGCAGTTCTCAGGGTCTAATGCCCTATTTCTACTCTCCGCGATGGGACGTGGCAGAATGCATACCTGCTTCGTACTATGGAAAACTACAGCATGTCGTCCAGAATCGTACCACCATGCTATTTGGACAACATGCCTATTGTCTGAAGAGGCAATGTGAAAACTGATTCTATGGAAACAAGGCAAAAAAAAAAAAATTCAAAAAGACCTTGTTTGAGAAAACCGATTTTTGAAAATTAAAAGTAATTTTGCTATGGTACACTTTAATAGATACTGAGTACAAATTTTATATATTAAGCGTAGGGTCCCCCCACCGATCCTCTTAAATCTCTTGTTACCCATGCGGGCTGACATAGCCAGAATTCAGGGGTTATACTGTATGAGGCTTGATGCCTGAGCTATACCAGCCCATATGGTCCATGGTATGGGGTAGGGGCAAAGGGCTTTTCTCCACCTCTGGTGCCCAGGAAGAGATGGAGGCCCTGAGGGATTCAAGGTGGAATCTAGGGTTCCATTTGACAATGGGACCCTAGATGCCCAAATGCGTATAAGCATACTAATGTACCCCTTTAGCATTTCCACAAAGAGTTAAATAATCAATGTGGGTGGATGTGCAGCAAGGATCTTCAAAGATCAATTAAGAAGAATAAAGGTCTGCTGTTACATTTTTATTAGACTTTGACCCTTTGTGGAAATTGGTAAGGGGTATATTAATACCCTTATACCCATTTCATTTGGTGGGGCAGGCATCTAGGGGTACCATCATTAAAGGTGACCCCCAGGTTCCACCAGGATCCTGCTGGGCCCCCACCCTTTCCTGGGCACCAGAGGTGGGGAAGAGCATCTTGTCCATTGTATGGATAAGGGCTTTGGAGGAGGCACTGCCGCCCCTCTGTTCCAGAGTCTCCCAGCATCATGGACCATGCGGTTCAGGGTGTGGAGTCCCACGTGATCTGTGCTCCGAATTCTGGCTATGCCAGCCTGCTTGGATGCCGGGGGTTAAGGGGGTTTGGGAGGGAGATCCCATGCTGTCCGTTCTTAAAATGTATGCAATGTGTAAACAGCATGTGGAACTTGTATATGTTAACCACTTCGCATCCAGACCTTTTTTCCCACTTATGGACCAGAGCAGTGTTGACAGTTTAGCTATGTCCTTATTTAATCAGAAATAACTTTATCCCTACTTATGACACAGAAATGAAATATATATTGTTTTTTTCTTCAAGACAAACTAGGCTTTCATTGTATGCCATTTTTTCCCTCAAACAATTTTGTTTTCTATGAATTTTATTTGGAAAACATAGAAAATACACATTATTTCTCTGTTTTACCAATTCCAGTTTAAAAATAAAAAGTGCAACTGTGGATAAAAAAGACACATTTTGTTTGGCTATTCTTACCGCTTATCACAAAACCTGATTATAGATTATAATCAATTAGATTATGTTCCTGTCACAATTTATGGTGAGGATATTTGATTCTGAAATAATGGTACAGAGTGTATTTTTCACTATGAAATGTGAAAATAAAAGTATTTCTACTAGTAAAAATCAATCTCATTAGCTCAGGAAACATATATTCCCGTTCACCAATTAGTGCTGCATCAGATAGTGGCAGAAATGTGCACAGGAGCAAGCCCAATCCTGCACAGCACTGCTTCTGCTACAAGACGTATATCTACTGACTCGTGGCTTAGATGAAGTCACAGAGGACGGAGATAGACTGTAGTGGTGGATAAAGTGGTTAAACTGCACTGCAGCAAAATGTGATTTTTACAGAGTTTAAAAAAACATTTTCTTTGAATTTTTAAAAATAAAAAAAAACTGCAGGGTCTTTTTGAAAAAAAAAATGTGTCTTGTGCCTACTGGTTTATGCCGACTGCATTCATAATTTACGAAACATGTAAAGTTTACGAAGGGATTACATAATTTTAGACAAAATTCACACTACTCACTACTGTATATCTTCTGGAACCTGAGATATGTTAATTAATGTATATGTTACGGCCAGAACCCGAAGTATGGCCACTTCGGGTTCTGGCCGGCCAATTTGCAAAGTGGCCACAGCGCAGCGGCCAATGTTACAAATGGAATGTTTACACTTATTTTACGGCCGTCTCGCTGCGGCCAAATGTATTAAAAGTTGCTTAAATTTAATTAAATATAGCCGGCGGCAATGTGATAGATGAAGCTGCCGGCTTTCGCACTGCCTCCCCCCGATTCCCCCCCTCCCGCCTCTCTCCTCTACCTGCCTTCCATACAATACGGAGCAGCCGGGAGAGTCGTTCGTCGCGGCAGGGGAAGCAGAGTGGGGAGGCTGCAGACATTGCTTCTGCCAGCACCCGCTCAGCAGGAACGGCAGGATTCCCCTGCCGCGACGAACGACTCTCGGGAACACGCGTGTCCCCGCCCGGCTGCTCCGTATGTCGTATAGGAGGCAGGGAGAGGAGAGAGTCGGGGGGGGGGGGGGGGGGGAGGAGAGGAGGAGGAGGCAGTGCGAAAGCCGGCGGCTTCATCTATCTCATTGCCGTCGGCTATATTTAATTAAATTAAGCAACTTTTAATACATTTGGCCGCAGCGAGACAGCCGTAAAATAAGTGTAAACATTCCATTTCTAACATTGGCCGCTGCGCTGCGGCCACTTCGCAAATTGGCCGGCCAGAATCCGAAGTGGCCACACTTTGGGTTCTGGCCGTAACATATACAAATAATACAGTATTTTTTGAGTTCATGTAATACTTTGAATGCATTTACATGTTTTTATTCTGGGATTACGTGTTTTATGGTACAGATAAAGGTTTATTGAAGTAAGTGTAATATACAATATGCAGAACATATTATTTATTCTAAAAAAAATTGTAAAGATTCATAAAGCAGAGTAAAATTTTTTCCCTGTAATTTACTCCTTTAAATGATTATCATAGATAAAGTGATTTTAAGAGAGGACATTGAATAGAGTATTGTTATTATCTTTAGAAAAAATAATATGTGTTCCTGTCTAGCTACAGTATCTAAGTTACAGCTATAAAAGTGAGGGCATATGTCATCTTCACAAAGTATGTTTTTTTTTTTATAAAGTTGATGTATATTATGTTTATAGAATGGGGTGAATGTATTATTGGCACAATGTTTAGTTTTTGATCTACAGGCACTCTTTTTTTCTGAGGAAGGGAGTATGACCCACAAAACATGCTGAATATACAGGATCTTCTCAAAAAATCAGCATATTGTGATAAAGTTCATTATTTTCTGTAATGTACTGATACACATTAGACTTTCATATATTTTAGATTCAGATACACACAACTGAAGTAGTTCAAGCCTTTTATTGTTTTAATACTGATGATTTTGGCATACAGCTCATGAAAACCCAAATTTCCTATCTCAAAAAATTAGCATATTTCATCCGACCAATAAAAGAAAAGTGTTTTTAAACAAAAAAAGTCAACCTTCAAATAATTATGTTCAGTTATGCACTCAATACTTGGTCGGGAATCCTTTTGCAGAAATGACTGCTTCAATGCGGCGTGGCATGGAGGCAATCAGCCTGTGGCACTGCTCAGGTGTTATGGAGGCCCAGGATGCTTCGATAGCGGCCTTAAGCTCATCCAGAGTGTTGGGTCTTGCGTCTCTCAACTTTCTCTTCACAATATCCCACAGATTCTCTATGGGGTTCAGGTCAGGAGAGTTGGCAGGCCAATTGAGCACAGTAATACCATGGTCAGTAAACCATTTACCAGTGGTTTTGGCACTGTGAGCAGGTGCCAGGTTGTGCTGAAAAATGAAATCTTCATCTCCATAAAGCTTTTCAGCAGATGGAAGCATGAAGTGCTGCAAAATCTCCTGATAGCTAGCTGCAGTGGCCCTGCCCTTGATAAAACACAGTGGACCAACACCAGCAGCTGACATGGCACCCCAGACCATCACTGACTGTGGGTACTTGACACTGGACTTCAGGCATTTTGGCATTTCCCTCTCCCCAGTCTTCCCCCAGACTCTGGCACCTTGATTTCCGAATGACATGTAAAAGTTGCTTTCATCCGAAAAAAGTACTTCGGACCACTGAGCAACAGTCCAGTGCTGCTTCTCTGTAGCCCAGGTCAGTCGCTTCTGCCGCTGTTTCTGGTTCAAAAGTGGGTTCATGTTTCCATCTGCTGAAAAGCTTTATGGAGATAAAGATTTCATTTTTCAGCACGACCTGGCACCTGCTCACAGTGCCAAAACCACTGGTAAATGGTTTACTGACCATGGTATTACTGTGCTCAATTGGCCTGCCAACTCTCCTGACCTGAACCCGAAAGAGAATCTGTGGGACATTGTGAAGAGAAAGTTGAGAGATGCAAGACCCAACACTCTGGATGAGCTTAAGGCCGCTATCCAAGCATCCTGGGCCTCCATAACACCTGAGCAGTGCCACAGGCTGATTGCCTCCATGCCACGCCGCATTGAAGCAGTCATTTCTGCAAAAGGATTCCCGACCAAGTATTGAGTGCATAACTGAACATAATTATTTGAAGGTTGACTTTATTTGTTTTAAAACACTTTTCTTTTATTGGTCGGATTAAATATGCTAATTTTTTGAGATAGGAATTTTGGGTTTTCATGAGCTGTATGCCAAAATCATCAATATTAAAACAATAAAAAGCTTGAACTACTTCAGTCGTGTGTATTTGAATCTAAAATATATGAAAGTCTAATGTTTATCAGTACATTACAGAAAATAATGAACTTTATCACAATATGCTCATTTTTTGAGAAGATCCTGTAGTGCTTGGATAAACTCCTTTGTAAACAATCAGACTTTTTGTATTTTGTTCTCTTACTGTGTTGCACTTAGCACTTTTTTAGGGTGCCTCCTTAATTTTGTAGTCCATAATAATTAGGTTGTTTTTTACCTTTCTAATGTGAATAAGTATTGTAATTTTGCAATATCATGGTGTGTTATCCTTTGCTAACCAAAAAATAAATCACCACTTGCCTCTTCCGTGTGTGTGAAGGTTGAATTGGGGCAAGAGATTTTGATTCATTCCTTTATGTTATTTTGTGATTGGCCAATAGCTTTTATGTTCCACTTATGGAATGAATTCTAAATTCCAAAAAGGCAGCAGTTTGCAGCTAATGCAGAACCTCATGCAGGGTTCTGGTTTTCCATTGTCTGCCCTATCCCACTGCTGCCACCATATTGTCATAATGTAAAACGAAGACAATCTATAAACAGGACAAAGACATGGAATTGGATGAAGGGAGATTTATTCTGTTGCAAGTTGTAGCAACCTACATCCCAAAGTCCAGCATCCAGACCTCACAGGGCTTAAAGAGAAACCGTGACCAAGGATTGAACTTCCTCCCAATCAGTAGCTGATACCCTCTTTCCCATGAGAAATATATTCCTTTTCACAAACGGATCATCAGGGGGAGTCTAGTATGGCTGATATTGTGGTGAAACCCCTCCCACAGGAAACTGTGAGGACCATGGTCCTGGCAGTTTACTGTCTGTGAACCTCATTGCATTGTGGGAAATAAGCTATTTACAGTTGTTCCCAACTGCCAAAAAAATCAAGCAGCATCTCCTTCCAGTGACATCACCTGCCAGCAGTAAAAAATGTCACCATGTGATAAATGTCTGAATGTAAATCAGGTAGAGGAAAGCTTTTACAATGGGAGAACACTAACTAAATCATTTATATATAATAATTGTAAAAATGAACCACTTTTTTGTTACATTATTTTCACTGGAGTTCCTCTTTAAGCAGGCCATACACACAGTTTTCCAGTTCAATTCCCAGCAGATTTAACCCTGTAGAAGCCAATTTATTTAGAAGCTTGCAAGGGGCCCAGGCCAATTTATTTTGGCACTTTTTTAGTTCTTATTTGTTACATTTGCTTGCTACTAAATAGTACTGGTGTAATGTGTATTTATGGCCACTTCTCACTAGGGGGCAGTGTGATACAATAGCAGAGGAAGTCTGCTTTCAGTTTCTGTATTTTCTGCTACCAGAGAGAGAGATCCAAGCATTCCATGAATTTACAGCACAACAGGTTCTACTGACTGAGGTCAAAAGCCGTGCACTCATCTCACCAGAGATAACTCTATTGAAGCTGTTAATGGGTTAAGCATTCCAGTCAAATCTGCCGTGAATGTATTATACAACATGTTTGATTGATAGTAATTTAGATCAATTTTTGGGCTAACATTGATCTAAACTATCAGTCGGACAGGATTGGCACACCCACCGGGGCAGAGGGGACGACACTGGCTGCTTGGCTTTCACAAACACTGAGTAATTGCTATATATAAACACAGTGTTTCTTACCAATACTTCTTATGCAGGAAGCAGTAACCAGTGAATGCCAGGAAAGTAATGTCTGTGGGAAAGTGACCTCAGGCTGCCCAGAGGTATCCTGTCCTAAACAGACATCACTGATTATAAAACACTGGGATAAAAATAGTAAATGTATTTTTATTTCTCATAATCTCATTCATTTTGTGATACCAAGACATTCAAACATGATGTGGAAAGGATAACAAAAAAAGTGATCATCTAATGAAATATATTGAAATACATAAATAGTGATGGTCGAACATTGCAGACTGTTCAAGAATTTTACCATACAAATTTGTGACCCAAACATTCAAAGTGAACCCCATTGACTTTAATGTGCAGGTGAACTTCTAAAGCCTTCGGGGCATCTGTGTACAAAGTGTCCAAAAACCCAGATAGTGGCATGGGGGAGGGGGATCAATGGCAAAATAGTCGTCAAAAATACATATTTTACGCAGATAATTTTTTAAATGTTTTTAACCACTTATGTTTTTTGGTAAGTATAATATTAGGTAATTACCGGAAGAGTTGATCCAGGAATTTATCTGAGTGCCATCTGGAGTCGGGAAGAAATGTCTCCCTTTGAATGCTAATTGGGCACTGGAGGTGGAGAAGAGCCCCTTGTCCATGGATTGGACAAGAGTTCTGGGGGAGAGGGGGAGGCTTGTCCGACCCTCTCTTCCAGAGTCCCCCCCCCCCCCCCCCCACCATGGACTAGGATCAGGCTGAGAAACCTCAGGGTTCCGCAATATGGCTATCCCAGCCTGCATGGGTGACAAAGGGTAAGAGACTCGGGAGAGGGAACCCCACGTCATTTTTTTTCTAAATGTAACTTTTTTATTGTCCAAATCATAGCTAAAATCACCAGGGATCCTTATACAGCAATATAGCAGCTGTACAGCAATCCCTGGCCAAAGTGTTCCATGGGATATTAGGTAGTCATTACGCCCTGCGTACTGATCGCCATGGAATTCACTGCTCTTTTTGTTGATATACGTGAATTTACACTACAGATACATTGATTCATTATCTGTCATTTAAAGCAAAACTGAAGAACTTAAAAAAAAACAAAGTGTTTCACTTACCTGGGGCTTCTGCCAGTCTCCTGCAGCATCTCTGTCTCTCCGTCTCTCCTGCCCCAGTCTCCTGCAGCATCTCTGTCTCTCCGTCTCTCCTGCCCCAGTCTCCTGCAGCATCTCTGTCTCTCCGTCTCTCCTGCCCCAGTCTCCTGCAGCATCTCTGTCTCTCCGTCTCTCCTGCCCCAGTCTCCTGCAGCATCTGTGTCTCTCCGTCTCTCCTGCCCCAGTCTCCTGCAGCATCTCTGTCTCTCCGTCTCTCCTGCACCAGTCTCCTGCAGCATCTCTGTCTCTCCGTCTCTCCTGCCCCAGTCTCCTGCAGCATCTCTGTCTCTCCGTCTCTCCTGCCCCAGTCTCCTGCAGCCTCTCTGTCCTGGGCCAGTCCTCCACGATCCTCTGTTCTCCCACCGCCAGCTAGTTTCATTACCGTCGACTTGTAAGTCAATGGCAACTGCACCTGCGTGCCCCGAGCCATGTGTATCTTTCTTCCTGCTCCAGACCGCAATAGCGTCCTGCGCTAATAGTGGCGCGGGACAGGGAGGCTGCAGGAGACTGGCAGAAGCCCCAAGGAAGTGAAACACTTTGGTTTTTTAAGTTAAAAAAAACAACCCTTTTTCCTATCGTAAATCTGCTTTTCTTAAAAACTACAAAGTCTTTTTGAAAGATTTTTTCCCCTTAACCCTGCTGTCCTCCTTTCACTCCTCTACATACCCTGCAAAATTGGTGATTCTTGCATGTAGGAGAGCTTTGCTATTAACTGCTAAAGTCAGTGTCCATTGACATTAATGTTAAATGCGAACATAAAATTTAGGTAACAATCATTTGCGTAAACGCGAACGGCAGAAGAACATTGATTCATTGTCTCCATAACTTGTTTATAAATTATTTATCTCTGTAGCATATGGAATATGTTGGTCGTTTATAAAATGATAGTAATCATAGTGATTAAAGGGAACCAGAGAGGAAGCACCCTTGTGTATTTTACCATGTATATCAGTAAGAACATTAGAGAAAACACTTACCATGCTCTCTGTGTCATCCTCACTGCTAAAAGTGTCTGTTATCAGCTGTGATAAGAATCCCGGACTGAGCATTCAGTCTGGCTTTGCAGGGAATGCTTATTGCTGAGTCATTATAGCAGAGCCACAAGGGGGCAGGCTTGGGCCTGAAAAGACACCAGAGAAGACAGACTCAGCTATAATCTTTCCGTTGCAAAGATAGACTGAGTGCTCAGTTGGGGATTCTTATCAGAGGTGATAACAGTCAAATTAAACAGAGAACAATGAAACAAAGAGCAGATTAGGTGTTTACTGTCATGTTCCCACTGATTTATAAGGTAAAATACATGAGGGTGCTTCATCTCTGGTTCTCTTTAAATCTAGAAAGGCTTTCAGATAAGGATTGTAACATACAGTGTATGAGAGCTTTCTCCTAATTCCATCTCAGGAAATGCCGCGTGAGTGACATCACTACAAATATCCATGGAAAGAAGAGTCGTATAATATAACGCAGCCGGAGCAGTGCTTTTCAGCGCTGCTTGATTTGGGCGCAGCCGGCGCCTCCATAGACTACAATAGGAATCATTCCTATTGCAGCGCTCGGTGAGTAACGTCGAGTCTGTCAGAAGACAGAGCCGAAGTTGCTTAAAAACATAATAATTCGGCCTCCAGCAATCGCTGGAAGCCGAATTATTTCATTCCCCCACTATCCATGTCGGCCTGGAGGGGGAATAGTAATTAAATCGGCCCGGACTTGTGCAGAAGCAGGATCAGCCATATAACAGCTGGATCCTGCGCCCAAGTCTACCGGCGCCGATTTCAAATGTACGCAACGCAGCAGCCTGGACAGCACACACTGACAGATAACCAAACACGCTTACTTCATTTCAACCAGTGATGCTCGCAAGTTTTTGCCAAAATTATTTTCGCATTGAAAATGGTATTTAAAATTTTGAGAAAATTTTAGCAAAAATGCATTGTATTTTTGCAAATTTGTGAAGATTCGCTAAAACAAACAAAAAAAAAGTTTTTACAGCAAAAATGCAAAAATCATTATTTTTACCTCAAAACTATGAACATTTTTATTTTTACTGCAAAAAAATGCAGAAAACCCGGTTTCTTAATTACAAAATGATTTTCAATGGCATTTACGTTCGAAAGTTGAATTATTTTTGCAAAAATGAATGCGAAAAGAATATCGGCATTTTCGCTCTTCACAGATTCCAGCTTTCCTTATTGCATATCAAACACGAAATACAAACAGCACAACGTGAAATCCATTTGTTGGAACAGACTAACACATGACAGCATTCAGGGTTAAACATGTCTCTGGGATTAGATTTATAAGCAATAAATGCAGAGATTTCATAATAAAAAAAGTGTAAATGTAATCTGTGTTATTCAGGTAATTGTCATTATTTTATTACAAGGAACACATCTTGTTCAGGGATCTCCGGAGACAGAGACACCTCAGAGGATAATACTGCTTTATCATGACACGATAATGACAATGATCTAACCGAGAGTTCCCAAAACACGACATAATGCTGGCACTAAACTCCCCAGACCACCCACACTGCCCCCAGCATTCCTTATATAAGATCCATCAGTGGGGAGATCCCAGGAACACAGGACAGACAGAGCACAGAGGTCACAGAGGTGACTATGCTCAGTGACATAGGTGAGGAAAGTTACATACAGTATGTACTCGTACTGTACACACGTTGCACGCACACACTGTACACACACAAATCAAAGATAGCTTTATTAGCATGACCAAGATTCATACAGGCAATGACAAAACAAGGGGGAATGGGGGACATGGAAGGGGGTGGGGTAGGGGTTCAGTGGCTAAGCAGTCTGTAGACATTTTTAGGTTACAGTACTTTTATGCTCCTCTCAGTCTGTGGCATGCCGTGATGTAGGCCTTGATTCACTAACCAGCACTAAGCTGGTTAGTGTGCTTTAAGAACTAATGGGCGCAAACCACTGAGTTGAGTGGTTTGCGCCCACACATCGCGCACTGCCCAGTGCAGTGCGCACGTGCGCTTCCAGTAATAGTGCGTGGTGCGACGATAACGTCGCACCCAATGCCCTGTAAACAATGGCGCATCGGGTGCCCCGAAGAGGCACACTGATGCACCGTTTCGGGGGCACCCGATGAGCCATTTTCATCGCACCGGGTGCGACATTTACAGGGCAGCGGGTGTGATGTTATCGTCGCACCGCACACTATTAATGGCTATGCGCGCACTGCCCTGGGCTATGCGCGATGTAGCTTTGCGTGGCTATTAGTGCCCGCAAAGCTACATGTCGGGCACTGAGTGGCTTTTCACTCCGGCGCTATTTGCGCCGGTTATAGCGCCGGTTAGTGAATCAAGCCCGTAGTGTGCAGCGATTGTCACTGTGGATCCCTCCTCTCTGTCTGTAGCATGCTGTGAAGTAGTGTGCAGTGATTGTCACTGTGGATTCCTCCTCTCAGTCTGTGGCATGTTGTGACGTAGTGTGCAGTGATTGTCACTGTGGATTGCTCCTCTCAGTCTGTGGCATGCTGTGACATAGTGTGTAGCAATTGTCACTGTGGATTCCTCTTCTCCTAGTAGAATGTTGAGTTTTCTCTCAGCCTCTGATGTGTGAGTCTGGAAATATCTCCATCAATTTATTAAAGTAACTGTCCTGGTTGCAGTATATTTGGGGCAGTGCAGCAGGAAGTGGTTTTCATCTTTGAGGGTCTTCTGTTCACAGTGTTGGCATAGTCTCTCCTCCCTGAATTTGTATGTCTGTTTGTGTCTACTACCCTCAATTTCCAGGTTGTGAGCACTCAGTCTGTAGACACTTAGGATTCGCCTCTCTTCTCTCTGTAGAGACTGATATATGGTTAGCTTTTGTGACATAGTTCTCTTTGGTCATGGCTGCAGTGCTTTAGCTGGACTCTTGATAGGACCCCTGGATCTGGATTGGAGGGAGGTTATGGCTTTTCTTGGTTTTCATTGTTCAACATGGCTTTGTAGTGGGGGGAGTCAGGCCTGCTGCTCTGTAGGTGGGCCCAGTAGGACAGCACTCTCTTCTCTATGTCTGTAGTGGGGGGAGTCAGGCCTGCTGCTCTGTAGGTGGGCCCAGTAGGACAGCACTCTGTTCTCTATGTCTGTAGTGGGGTGAGTCAAGGCTGCTGCTCTGTAGGTGGGCCCAGTAGGACAACACTCTCTTCTGTATGTCTGTAGTGGGGGGAGTCAGGCCTGCTGCTCTGTACATGGGCCCAGTAGGACAACACTCTCTTCTGTATCTCAAGCAGTAGTGGGAATCTCCCAAGCTCAGCTCGGCAGGCATTGTTTGAGGTGCTCCGATGGACCTGGAGGAGGTGTTTGCAGAATTCCAGGTGGAATATTTCTGTAAGGATAGATTCCCCTTTTGATTGATCTGGGTAGGTTATGGGACCCCATACTTCACTTCCATACAGTAGGATTGGGGTGATGACACTGTCAAAGACTTTCAGCCAGATCTTTACTGGTGGTTTGAGATGGTACAGTTCTTTCCTAAACACTGCACATGTGCTTACACACACACTCACACTAAACACTGAGCTCACACACACACACACACACACACACACACACACACACACGCACACACTGTACACGCACACACTCACACTAAACACTGCACATGTGCATACACACACACTGTACACACACTCACACTAAACATTGAGCTCACACAGACACACACACACACACACACACACACACACACACACACACACACACACACACAGACACTGTACACACACAGACACTGTACACACACACACTCACACTAAACACTGCACATGTGCATACACACACACACTGTACACACACTCACACTAAACACTGAGCTCACACACACACACACACACACACACACACACACACACAGACACTGTACTCACACACTCACACTAAACACTGCACATGTGCGCACACACACTGTGCGCACACAAACTCACACTAATCACTGCACACACACACTCACACTAAACACTGCGCACAAACACACACTGTACACACACACTCACACTAATCACTACGCACACACACACACTGTGCACACACACACACACACTAAACACTGCGCACACACACACTATACACACACACACACATTGTAGGTTTCTTCCACAGTAAAATACACTATTATTTTTTTTTCCTATGTCACACTAAACACTGCACATGTGCGCACACACACTGTGCACACCCACACTCACACTAAACACTGCACATGTGCGCACACACACACACTGTACACACACACACTCACACTAATCACTACGCACACACACACACACTGTACACACACACACTCACACTAATCACTGCGCACACACACACACACACTGTGCACACACACACACACACACACACACACACTAAACACTGCGCACACACACTATACACACACACACATTGTAGGTTTCTTTCACAGTAAAATGCACTATAATTTTTTTTTCCTATGTCACACTAAACACTGCACATGTGCGCACACACACACACACACTGTGCACACCCACACTCACACTAAACACTGCACATGTGCGCACACACACACACTGTACACACACTGTACACACACACACACACACACACACACACACACACACACACGCTCTAATCACTGCGCACGTGCACACACACACTCACACTAATCACTGCGCGCACACACACGCACTGCACACACACTTACTCGCTCTAATCACTGCGCACGTGCACACACACACTCACACTTATCACTGCGCACACACACACACTGTACACACACGCACTGCACACACACATACTCGCTCTAATCACTGCGCACGTGCGCACACATTTCAAAGCAAATAAGGAAACACACTAATCTCTTGAATAAGCTGTGGGAAGCAAGATGTCATCTGATGTTATAGATATCCATGTTGTCTCATTTTATGAATTGTAGGCTGTCCAATTGTTTCATGCAACAAGCTGCTTCTGTTACCGGTCACAAGTCCTCCTGCTGCACTAAAGACCCGTGCTGACAGTACACTAGAGGCCAAGCATGACAGTACCTCCAGAACATAGTATGATACCTTGGCCCACTGCTTCAAGGACACATGTTGTGAATATTGTAAAATATAACATACATGCCTATAAATTGTAGGTTTCTTCCACAGTAAAATGCACTATATTTTTTTTTCCTATGTCGCTGTCATTAAAGAGACTCCGTAACAAAAATTTCATCCGGTTTTCTTCCATCCTACAAGTTCCAAAATCTATTCTAATGTGCTCTGGCTTACTGCAGCACGTTCTACTATCACCATCTCTGTAATAAATCAACTTATCTCTCTCTTGTCAGACTTGTCAGCCTATGTCTGGAAGGCTGCCAAGTTCTTCAGTGTTGTGGTTCTGTGATGCATCTCCCCCCTCCAGGCCCCTCTCTGCACACTGCCTGTGTGTTATTTAGATTAGTGCAGCTTCTCTCTGCTCTATTATCTTTTACAAGCTGGATACATCCTCCTCTGAGCTGGCTGGGCTTTCACATACTGAGGAATTACATACAGGCAGAGCTGTCTTCACTCTGCAGGAAGAAACGGAAGCAGTAGATTTGGGCGCATGAGACAAGTGGACAAAAAGGGCGCCCCATTCACTTTCATTATAAATATCGTTTACCGGGCGCCGAACAGGGAAAATAAGGCGCCGGAGATTTTTAAGGATTTATAACGGCGCCCGGAGATTTTTAAGGATTTATAACTATGTTTGTGATGATTTAAGTTTACAAAATGAGCCCGTGACGAATAACGTTTATGAAGATAATAAATCACTATTTCTAAAACATTTCTAACACATTATTATCCACCCAAAAAAATAATTTACATTTTTTTTCTTTACATTCTTTATTTATTCATGTCTGTAAAACATTATTATCCATAGGGGGTTTTAGGTTTAGGCACCTACAGGGGGGTCTTAGGTTAAGGCACTAACAGGGGGGTCTTAGGTTTAGGCACCAACAGGGGGGTCTTAGGGTTAGGCACCTACAGGGGGGTCTTAGGGTTAGGCACCTACAGGGGGGTCTTAGGTTTAGGCACTAACAGGGGGGTCTTAGGTTTAGGCACTAACAGGGGGGTCTTAGGTTTAGGCACCAACAGGGGGGTCTTAGGGTTAGGCACCAACAGGGGGGTCTTAGGGTTAGGCACCAACAGGGGGGTCTTAGGTTTAGGCACCAACAGGGGGTCTAGGGGTTAGGGATAGGTACAGGGAGGGTTTTTAATAAACGAAAATATAAGTTTCACTTTACAAACAGGGAAGATTAACGTTTTAAGAATTGCCGATCTCATATACATTATTTAGTGATTTATACATTTTTAAATCACTATTTATAAACGAAATTCTACACAATAATTTCTATAAACGATATTTCCATTTATCGTTTATACCACGCGCCCTTTTTTCCCGACGCCCTTTTCGTACGTACGCGGAAGAAACAGCCTGACACTTCAGTGGAAGATAGCTGCAGGGGGAAAGAAACACACAAATGATCTCTTGAGATTAAAAAGGAAGGCTGTATACAGCCTGCTTATGTATGGATGTATTTTCTATGTGTGGACATACTGTACATCAACCTACTTCCTGTTTTGGTGGCCATTTTGTTTGTTTATAAACAAACTTTTTAAAACTGTTTTTAACCACTTTTAATGTGGCGGGGAGCAGCGAAATTGTGACAGAGGGTAATAGGAGATGTCCCCTAACGCACTGGTATGTTTACTTTTGTGCGATTTTAACAATACAGATTCTCTTTAACAGTACCTGGTAAAAATCGGACGGGTTTTGAGCTAGTCCATCTCCACAGGGGGGATTCTCAGGTATTTAATTACAAAAGCACTTACTGAATGGCAATTGCACAGTCCAGTTTCCAAAATAAGTAGGAAGGCTTGCCAGCATCTGTGCATAGATCATTTATGGGGGGTGCTTATGAAATGAATAAAGGTAATACTGAGAATCTCCCATGAGGAGATAGACTAGTCTAAAATCTTTCAGATTTGTTAGATTTTTCTTTACCTACTGTATGGTAAGTGACAGCAACGTAGGAAAAAGTAATTTATAGTGCATTTTATTCTGGGAGAAATGTACATCTTATAGGTATACATTTTGCATTTTACAATTTTTTTTGCCATAGTGCTTCCTTAAATTTCTTTAAGCAGTGATTCTTCCAGTCTTCTGATCTAATATAGTCAAAGGCACTGTAAAGGATACACACTAAGGCCTTGATTGACTAAAGGGTGATAAGTGTTAGAACGCCAGTGAAAAGCCACTTAGTTAGGACGTGAAAACAGCCGCTTCATGCGCTAATATGCGCACAAGCGTTTGAGCTTGCAAAGGTTAGCGCAAAAGTCGCACCGGTGCGCGAAAAATGTTGCACCGTTCGCGCACAAAATAGCCTTAAAAGCTATTTTACACGCAAACGGTGCCATGTTTTGCGCGCACCGGTGTGACGTTTCAAGGATCAAGAATAATGGCAAGCCTGTGGTCATTTACTATTAAAGTGGACTTAAACTCATGCACAGTACAGAAGGAAAACAGAGAAATGCACCCTGTATGTATTTTGAAAGTTTGGCCCATCTAATTTCCCCTCATTTGTGTCTAATGACAAGTTGATTGTGATTGTAATTTGATCTCTCCCCTGTGTCACATGACTGCCACGGCAGATAAGCTCATTTGAAATCACAGGCTGTAAACAATATGTCTGCTTCCATGAATCAGGAAGTAGAAACAGTGCAGATTTATTTTAGGATTTGTATCGGCTGTAACAAATAAATGTTTTGTTTAATGGTTATTATACAGTTGCATATCTATTAGAGCAGAGAGGACACTTTGAGTTCAGATCCACTTTAACACAGGGTCACTCTTCATACAGTGCAAGAACTGGGCAGACATATATTCCTATCCTGCCCACTAGCCATGTTCTCTGGTTTCTGTTCCTCCCCCTCCTCGCGGCTCTCTCGGCCTTGCATTGAGTGTTAGCTGGAATGATGGGTTATGGAACCTCTTTCTGATCTCAAACCGGTAAAATAAGTCTTTACTTAGTGCTCTCCTCTTACTCCATCATCTCATCCACTTCTGCTATTTCTTGCACAGTATATTGCCTGCTGGGAACCCGGCTGAATGATCTGAAGTCTCTACAGCTGATCTATCCCTTCTTTCTCTTCAAGCAGACCACACAAGGTCCTACCAAGATGAACAGAGGATGAGATGACATCATTTTGCCTGGCTCTGACTGAAGAGTTTAGTGGCCTCTTCGAAGAGTGAGTATTTTACAAAGCTGTTTTTTTTTTACCACTCATCTCCAGTAAAGAGGTCTATCTGTGAGATTGCCTCACTGCTGCTGTACTAACAGTTCAATTCTCCATACACTCACATGCTGTACTATGTGCAAAGTAGAAGTTATAGGGGTGTTATTAAAGAGACACTGAAGCGAAAAAAAAAATATGATATAGTGAATTAGTTGTGTACTATGAATAATTACTAGAAGATTAGCAGCAAAGAAAATATTCTCATACTTTTATTTTCAGGTATATAGTGTTTTTTCTAACATTGCATTATTCTATAATATGTGCAGATTACACAATACTCAGCATTCAAAATGAGTCTTTCAGAGCAGTCTGTGAAGTAATGACCTCTCCTCTGCCAGAGGAAAAGTAAACAGTACAATAACACTTGAGATAATAAAAGTCAGATAACAGCCCTCTCCATGACTAACTTAGTCGGAGAGCTTAATGGCTTTTTTGCATAGAGATAACAACTGGAGTTTCTCAACTCATCCTGTACTGGAAACAATTAGACTAATGTATCTGATCTTAATGTTTTATCTCTTAGCTGTACTACACATACTAATCATAATATCATAATTTTTTTTTCGCTTCAGTGTCTCTTTAACATTGATTGCTATATGGTGGACAGTGGTAGAGGTAAAAAAAAGCGGTGTACAGAGGGGGGGGGGGGAAATAATTAGTTCTGTTTTACTCCCAATATTTTAAGAAGCGAGAGGTCATGAAATAACAAGTAATCCCTCCCCTTTTGAAACCCTCTCCAGAAGCAAAGATAGACAAAAAGGTTTAATTTCTCTTCTATATGGTATAATACATGTATGAGATGTCTCCAATTTTTCTAAGCACAAATATATGCTCAAATGGGAGGAGGCCTTGTCAAAAGAACTTACATTTATAGAATGGTCGGAGATTTGGGAGAATGCCCGCAGAACCTCTATCTGTATCACAATAAAGGAAAACATCTTTTATTCTGGTGGTACCTACTACCGAACCCCATCAATTCTTTATAGGTTTTTCCCTGAAGTCTAAGACAGATGTTGGAGAGGTTGTGGAGGTCCTAGTTCGTTCAGGGCCGGTTTAAGCAACAATGGGGCCCCAGGGCAAAATAAGCCTGGGGTCCCCCCCCCCAACATATACCCCGGAACAAAAATCGGCATTAGGGGACCTTTTTTGCAGCTGGTATAGTCAGGGTGTGAAGTCCCAATCGGTCGGAGCTCCACATTCTGGCTATCCCAGCCTGCATGGGGGACAAGGGGTTAAAAAGTTTCAGGAGGGGGACCCCACATAATTTTTTTTTTTTTTTTAAATCCCACACTCTAAACATAAAAAAAAAAATGGAAAAATAGAAAAAAATGCCAGGGATCTTCATACAGCCATATTGCGGCTGTATAGCGATCCCTGGCCAAAGCGCTGTGGCTGCGTATAGACCCCCTGGAAACCCTGTCAGGAAATTTATTGCGCTTTCGTTTGATGCATGTAAAATTACACTACCGTTAGGTTTGCTACTAAAAGTGACATTTACCGCATTTAAAAGTATACTTTTTTCCTTCGAAACTTTAAAATCGATTTTCTCAAAAACTATAAGGTCTTTTTGAAAAATAGTTTTTTCCTCTTATTCCTAATGATCTCCTTAACATATCCTGCAAATTTAGGGTTTCTAGCATTTAAGGTGGATTTGATATCAACCATTAAAGTCGGCAGGTTTTTAAATGTGTATTTTTTTTCCTTTGAAATTTTAAAATCGATTTTCTCAAAAACTATAAGGCCGATTTGTCTGATCTTGTAGCCACTGGGGGCCCCTACAAGCTCTGGGGCCCTGGGGCAGCTGCCTCCTCTGCCTCTATGGTAGCGCCGGCCCTGGGTTCGTTAGATCATATTTTTTTGGTTTTGCCCCCGGATAGAAGGGTTTTGTAAAAATATAAGAGACTTGGCTGCTAAGGCTACACTTAAAGAGCTCCCTTTAGTCCGCTAGACCCTAGTACTTGGTCTACCACTTCCCCACACCAGGGTTTCAACTCAGAAAATGATAAATATGATCTTAGCGGCGGCCAGACTTTCGATTACAGCCTGTTGGAAATCTATGTCTCCTCCCACGATGGAAAGGGTTAGATCTAAAATGTATTTATTTATTTATTGTATTTATAAAGCACCAACATATTACGCAGCGCTGAATTGAATTCATTAGAAAAATGGACCTCCTTACAGCTACAAAAAATAATACAATGGCATCTTTTGAAAAAGTATGGGACTTCTGGGACATTAATGGGATTATGGCAGACTCAATATCGTAGGGGTAACAAGAAGGGCTTACCTAATTGTCTGGGATTTGCTTGCAATGTTGTGGGGGAATTGAGATTTTTCTTTGCCCTGTGATAGGTGTTGTGCCTTTGCCTTCCTGCACGGGTTTGCTTTTGATGTTAACTCCCGTTTGGAGTAATTTCATACTCAAAATATTTGATGTTACAATTAGGGCAAAAAATTGAAAAAATCCTATATTGAGGTCTTGCTACTATGTTTCTTCTGTCTTACTGAAGATGCAATAGGTGAAAATGTCTTTCTATCTGGATGTTTATAAGTATCTTTCATGTACTGCCATATTTCTGTATGCTTGCCTTTGACCTCAATAAAAAATTTTGAGTACAAAAAAACAAAACAAAAAACGAATCCCCATAACTTCAGTTCCCAAAGCATGGTGCTTAGGAGCAGGGGCGTAACAATAGACCCTGCAAGGGATGCAGCCGCTGGGGGGCCCAGAGGCCTCAGGGGGCCCCATGTGGGGGAGAAGTTTCTTTTCCTTGTCCTGAGATACAGACAACTAAATGCACAGGGAAAAAAAGCTTTTTGCTCTCTGCACAATTGTTATAATGACTGCATCTGCTCAGCCACTGATACGGAATCATACAAAGTTTTGCAGACAAAGATTTTTAGACAGTCCCTCTTCAGTATGCAGAAGGCTCTTGTGTACAGCGCTGTTCTACTCCCAGCCTTTCCCCCCCCCCCCCCTTCCAAAGTGCTGTCTACTGTAGTGATGCAAGAGGATACTGGGCACAGAGAGAAAAAGCTTTCTATTCGCTGCACAATTGCTCTAATGACTGCATCTGCTCAGCCACTGACAATGAATTATACAAAGTCTTGTAGGCAAAGGTTTGTAGAGGGTCCCTATTCAGTGTGCAGCAGGGTCTTGTGTACAGCGCCCAGCCTCCAACCTCTCTACCCCTCCCCAAGTGCTGTGTACTGTAGTGATGCCGGAGAAGTGTCTGCAGGGCCACGCCCCCAGCCTCTCTACCCCTCCCCAAGTGCTGTGTACTGTAGTGATGCTGGAGAAGTCTGCAGAGCCCCGCCCCCAGCCTCTCCACTCCTCCCCAAGTGCTGTGTACTGTAGTGATGCTGGAGGAGTCTGCAGAGCCAGTTGTGCTCCATCAGAGATGGACAGAGTGAGTGTAATAAGCTGAGGCTGGGAGCACACTTGTCTGTCAGTTTTCTGTTTAGTTTATCTGTGCAGAAAGCGTGGGGGAGGGGGCCCCATCCAAAGTTTTGCAGGGGGCCCAGTGATTTCTAGTTATGCCCCTGCTTAGGGGTAATATTTGACTTCTCTCTATCTCTCATTCCTCACATTCACTCTGAAACCATCTCCTGCCATCTCCAACTCAAAAAAATATCTCGCATCCGACCTTTTCTCATTCAGTACACTACTTAAATGTTAATACATGCTCTCATAGAATCTTGTTTAGACTATTGGAACATACTGCTTCTTTGAATACCAGCTAACAGACCCGCCTTGCTCCAGTCAGTACTCAACTTAGCTGCTCGTCTCATTCACCTTTTTTCTCGCTCTTCCTCTGCTGACCCTCTCTGTCAAGCTCTTCACTGGCTGCCAATTAACCAGAGGATTCAGTTCAAACTCCTAACCCCAACCTACAAAGCTCTCCACAATCTCTCTCCCCCATACATATCCTCACTAGTCTCCAGATACCAACCCAACCGCAATCTCAGATCTGCACACAAGCTTCTTTTGTCCACCTTTAGAATTACCTCCTTGCCACATGTATACAAGATTTTGCACGTGCTTCACCCCTCCTATGGAATGCCCTTCCACAACACATCCATCTCTCACTAATCTTTATCACGCACTCTCAAAACTCAGTTTGTCCGTCAAGCATACGCTCTACCTTAAGCCATTCCCCCTTTGACTTAAAGTGAACCTCCAGACTAAAAATCTACTCAGCAGCACTGAAAAGGCTTGGTGTTTCTTTAACAGTTTCACAGCATCAAAGCTTTGTTTTTCTTACCCAAGCCTCATTTTTAGCTGCGCACAAGAAAACTGTCCGGGCATTTTTCCCCTGATGCTGTGCACAGCATGATGGGATTTCTGATGTTGTTCTCATTCTGCTGTTTTGGTGCAATTTTTTTTTTATCTTGAATTTGAGATTTGAAGCCTAGTGCGGGCAACTGGGAGGGGTGATCAGGACATAGGACAGTTGGAACTGTGTCTCATTCTCCCTGTCACCTCCTTTCAACCAAAAAGATGGCTGCCCTCATGAAATCACAAACATTTGCCTGTTCTTTTAAAACAGTGTGGGTAAGAGATTATATTACCTATCTATTTTAATTAACATAACTAATGTAACTTAATGACAATATGTTTGTTTAGGCTGAAGTTCCCATTTAAGGCCAAGTTGCACTCCTACAAGATATCCTAGTCCTAGAAACACACTGTCTCTAGGTATTATTATTCTATGCTACCCAACCTCTTGTTTCCCCTTATTCCTGTAGATTGTAAGCTCACAAGGCCAGGGCTCTCTCATATTTTGTGTCTTGCTATATGTTATACATTTTATGCATCGCTAGTTGACCTAAGTCCGTTTAAAAATGGGCTCTAGGTCTTTGTCCCTCCGCCGCCACTGCCGCATGTTAGTGCGCATGCGTGCACATCTGTCCGTCGAGCGCATGCACGGGCACCCATCCGTCCGGTGCAAGCGCGTGCACCAGTCCGCCACATGCGTGTTTACCGGTCTACCCAGCCCTCTGGCCTGTCCTCCTCTAGTCCCAATGGCTGTCTGTGCGCACATGCTCAGTAGCGCAAATGCACAGACCCAGGGACATAGAGACAGCTGTGCGCAGGGACACTTACAGGGACTTACTTTTGTCACTGTAATTACCAATTCTGTATTTTGTAACAATTCTGTATTTTGTACCAACTCTGTACTTTGTATATTGATGTATATGATTGTCTGTATTATTATGTACCCCATGTTTGTTTCTTACTTTGTACAGCACCACGTAATATGTTGGCGCTTTATAAATCAATAATAATAATAATCCCCGGCAGCATAAAATACTATTCCCCCTCTGAGTTGTGGCAACTTGGAGGGAGATGTCATTTGGGGTCTGACAATCCCCAGAAACCCTACATTTTCTTTTCACGCCCTGCGCAGTTTAACATTACTGATACGGTGGCGACTAGTTTCAGCACTGAGTGTTGTGCACCTAAACCACCTGCTCCACCACCAGACTGAGATTTTTTTTTTTTCCTGATTTTTGTCCTGTAAACCCAGGTGTGTCTTATGGTACGACAGATATGATAAATATAGAACATAGCTGATTGCCCGGCGTTGCCCGAGAATGTATTTGGCTAGTGTTGGCTCCGCCCACTTTTTCTAACCCTAACACACAATTACTCAATGACCAAGTTTGTGAGCTTTTCGGTCTTTGGCATCAATAATTTGCATTGAAATGAAAAAAATCTGATTGGCTGTTTGTGGCTCCACCCCCTTTTCTGAATTTGAACCCAATGACCACCTGTACCAGGTTTGAGGCCTGTGCCATTAACAGTGCAAGAATGGCAGCAATGAAATATTCCCCTTGAGAAGCAATAGGTGAAGTTTGATTCACTTTTGTAGGCTCCACCCACTTTTCTGAATATTAAATCTAGTCACCCAGTGACCAACTGTGCAAAGTTTGAGAACCCTGCCATTAACAGTGTAAGAATGGCTGCAGTATACATTTTCCCAGTGACATTTTTATTTGTCTCCACCCACTGATGACCCGGCGTTGCCCGGGTATGTATTTGACCGGTTTTGGCTCCGCCCACTTTTTCTAACCCTAACACACAAACACTCAATGACCAAGTTTGGGAGCTTTGGGGTCCTTAGCATCAATAATTTGTGTATTCCCATAGAAATAAAACAAATCAGATAGGCCGTTTGTGGCTCCGCCCCTCTCCAGCATTTGAACCCCAGTCACCCAATGACCAACTGTAGCAGGTTTGAGGCATCTGCTATTAACAGTGTAAAAATGGCAGCAATTTAAATATTCCCCTTGAAAATCAACAGGTGAATTTTGATTGGCTATTATAGGCTCCACCCATTTCCCTGAATATTAATCTCAGTCACCCAGTGACCATCTGGGCAAAGTTTGAGATCCCTGCCATAAACAGTGTAAGAAGTGCTGCAGTTTACATTTTCCCAGTGAAATTTGTTTTTGGCTCCGCCCACATTTTGTATCCTGGACACAAAGTCACTACTCAGTGACCAAGTTTGTGAGCTTTGGGGTCCTTGGCATCTATAATTTGTATTTTCCCAGTGAAATGAAACACATCTGATTGGCTGTTTGTGGCTCTATCCCCTTTTCTGAATTTGAACCCCAGTGACCCAATGACCAACTGTACCAGGTTAGAGGCTTGTGCCATTAACAGTGCAAGAACTGCAGCACTTTTAATATTCCCCTTGAAAATCAACAGGTGAATTTTGATTGGCTTTTTTAGGCTCCACCCACTTATCTGTATAATAATCAGTGCCATTAACAGTGCAAGAATGGTAGCAATGTAAATATTCCCCTTGAAAATCAAAAGATGCATTTTGATTGGCTGCTGTAGGCTCCACCCACTTTCCTGAATATTAATCCTAGTCACCCAGTGGCCAACTGTGTCAAGTTTGAGAACCCTGCCAATAACAGAATGGCTGAAATCAATTTAACAAATCTGATTGGCTGTTTTTGACTCCACCCCCTTTAGTGAATTTGGTCCCCAGTCACCCAATTACTGACTGTATCAGGTTTGAGGCCTCTGCCATTAACAGTGTAAGAATGGTAGCAATATATATATTCCCCATGAAAATCAATAGGTGAATTTTTATTGGCTGATGTAGGCTCCACCCACATTTCTGAACAATAATCCCAGTCACCCAGTGGCCAATTGTGTCAAGTTTGGGAACCCTGCCATGTAAAAAATTAAGTGTCTGGCACCGCCCACTTTTTCTAACCTTGACATATTACCAAGTTTATCAGCTTTGAGGTCCTTGGTATCAATACTTTTTATATCTGATTGGCTGTTTGTGGCTCTGCCCCTTTCTGAATTTGAACCCCAGTCACCCAATGACCAACTGTACCAGGTTTGAGGCCTCTGCTATTAACAGTATAAGAATGGTAGCAGTTTAAATATTCCCTTTGAAAATCAAAAGTTGAATTTTGATTGGCTGTTGTAGGCTCCACCCACTTTCCAAAATCTTTATCTCATTCACCCAGTGACCAACTGTGCAAAGTTTGACAACCCTGCCATTAACAGTGTAAGAATGGCTGCAGTTTATATTTTCCCAGTAAATGTTGGTTTTGGCTCTGCCCACTTTTTGTAACCTTGAAACACAGTCACTCAATGACCAAGTTTGTGAGCTTTCAGGTTCCTGGCATCAAAAATGTTTGAATGGAAGCAGTTTATCCAGCAAATAAATCTGATTGGCTGTTTGTGGCCCCGCCCCTTTTGTGAATTTGGACCCCAGTCACCCAAAGACCGACTGTAGCAAGTTTGAAGCCTCTGCCATTAACAGTGTAAGAATGGCAGCAGTTTAAATATTCCCCTTTTGAAGCAATAGGTGAATTTTGATTGGCTGTTGTAGCCTCCACCCATTTTCTTGAATCTTAATCTCATTCACCCAGTGACCAACTGTGGCAAGTTTGAGAACCCTGTCATCAACAGTCTAAGAATGGCTGCAGTTTACATTTTCCAATTTAAAATGAATGGCTGAATTTTGATAGGCTGTGTTATGCTCCTCCCACTTTTCCTGGATTTGTAACCTCAGTCACCAAGTGACCAACTGTGCCAAGTGTGGGGACTCTGGCTTGATTACTGTGAGAATGGCAGCCTTTTACATTTTTTCCATTGACATGAATGGGTGAAATCTGATTTGCTGTTTGTAGCTCTGCCCATGTGTGCAGGGGGGCCGCGAGACCCCCAGAACGTATCATCCCAGGTAGTAAGGGATCTGTATACCAAGTTTCGTTCAAATCGGTCAAGCCGTTTTCGCGTGATCGCGGCACATACACACACACATACATACATACATACATACACACACACATACATCCGATTTTATATATATAGATGTGTATTTCTGTATGTTTTAAAACTATATTTCTATGTATTAATGTATTGCTTTTATTGCTTGTTTTGGTTACAGGAGAAGATGTGTGACATCTATGGCTGAACACGTGTCACAATGTTAGAAGACAACTTAACGTGTTCCAGAATAAATGATTTCATCCTCAGTGGGATTCCAACTCTGGATGGTTTTAATTTTTGGTTTGGCTTCCCCCTCTTTTTATGGTACATTCTGGCTGTCCTGGGGAATGCCACCATCCTTTACCTCATTAAGGTTCACCAGGAGCTCCAGAAACCCATGTACATCTTCCTCTTCATGTTGTCTGTTGTGGAACTGTTAATCTCCACCACAACCGTGCCTAAAATGTTGGAAATCTTTTGGTCTGACGGCTACCAGATAACTTTTGACATGTGTCTAGTCCAGATGTTCTCGATCCACTTTCTGACCACCATGGAGTCTGGGATCTTAATGGCGATGGCCGTAGACCGATACTTGGCCATTTGCCACCCACTGAAATATACTTCTATTCTGACCATTCACAGGATTGTGAAGATCACCTTGGCCATTATGGTCAGAGGGGCAGCTGGGATGATGCCTCTCCCATTACTTCTCAAGAGGTTCTCCTTGTGGAAGAGCAATCTACTGACCCATTCCTACTGCCTCCACCAGGAGGTCATGAAATTGGCCTGTGGAGACATAACAGCTAATGTCATACATGGCTTGTTCGTGGTCATCTCTGTCATGGGCCTGGACTTTCTGTTCATCTTCTTTTCATATATGCTGATCATAAAGACTGCGGTGTGCATGGTTGTAGAAGCCAATAGGAAGGCCATAAGTACCTGTACAGCCCACATATGTACTGTCCTCATCTACTATATCCCTCTGATTAATGCCTCTGTGGTGCATCGGTTTCCGTATGGGACAGTCCCAAACCTCCCCATCCTTTTCGGGAATGCCTACCTGCTGCTCCCTCCTGTTATCAATCCAGTCATCTATGGAATTAAAACTAAGCAGATTCGAAAAAGGCTCATAAAACTGTTCAATAAAGTTTTATGTTTAAACAAAACATTATGAGAGACTAGGAAGTTAAACAGATACACACAGGACACATACACACAAACACTGAACACACACATACTGAACACATACACACAGCACACTGTATGCACACGCACGCACGCACGCACGCACACACACACACACACACACACACACACACACACTTGCTGTGCACACACACTCACAAAGACACACACACACACACACACACTGTACACATACATACAAACACACACACACACATTCTGCGCACACACACACATGCACACACACAATGTACACACACATACACACACACACACTAAACACATACACATCAAACTGTATGCACACAAACACACTGGACACACACACACACACACTTTATGCACACACACACATACACAAACTCACAAAGACACACATACACACACACACACACACACACACACACACACACACACATACACACACACACATACACACACACACACATACACACACACACACACACTGTATACACACATACAAACACACACTGTACACACGTGTGGTGTGTACAGTGTGTGTTTGTATGTTCACACACATACACACTGTACACACCACACACACACACACACACACACACACTGTACACACTGTACACACTGTACACACTGTACACACTACACACACACACACACACACACACACACATACACACACACACTGTTCACACACATACAAACACACACTGTACACACCACACACACACAGTTCACACACATACACACTGTGCACACCACACACACACACACACACACATACACACACACACAAATACACACACATTGGAAAAGGTATTTATTTTAAGAATGTTTTCAATTAAAACATATTTTCATTGTTAGTTGTGTGTAAATTATTTGTTGATTTTTATTGAGACTACAGTCCCTTTTACACTTGCATTGCAAATGTGTGTTGTGTTCCCCTTTTTACCGCAGGGTAACACAACTGCAATGCAAGTGCAGCAATGCGGAAGTCATTGGAGTTAATGGGCAATGCAGGAATTTAATCAACAGCAGCACGTTGCGGCATGCATGCGCGGACGATGGGAATCCCAGTGATGTATTTCCTGTCCTGCAGGAAGTACGTCACTGAGCAGGCGGGCGGGGGGAATCCGGCCTTTGATTTCAACAGAAATGCAGAGAAAGGGTGTGGAGGGAGCTTTGTGCAGCTTGTAATGCCCTCTATGTGTCTGTGGCCAGTATTACACCTATCTGATGTCTGGGTTCCTCTCTGCGCATGCAACCCAGAAGTCATCTGCCATTGAATACGGGCGGGGAGGAAGTGGTAGTTCATCCTCCACTCTCCCCGTCCATAATTACTCCCCCTCCACCAGTTGCTATAGTCCGCTTTATGTTCCACTGTACACAGCACGCAGGGGAGCTGCACTTTTTGGGATCTTGTGGTAATTGAGGTCAGACATCCTTCCGACCTCAATTATCACAACCCTGCACACACGCAGCTCCCCTGCCAGCTGTGTGCAGTGAATCATATATGGACCTAAAGCTGATAGTGGAGGGGGCAGAGTTAAGGCTGCGCAGAGGCGAGGAAGAACTGCCACTTCCTCCCCATCCATAACTGATGCCAGAACGGGAGCCACAGGGGGTGCTGGAGAGGGGAGGATTGTGTTGTGCGCTCACAGCACCAGTAATAAAACAATATTAAAAATATTTGGGGGGATTGGGACCAGGTCAGGGGTACTTTAACATTTTTAAAGCTTGCAATAAACCATGTACACCACATTTCATGAGCCTAACCTATAGAAGTCTATATAATCCCATTTATGATCACAGGACAGCTGTATTCTCTGCAGTGTAGATCATGTCTCTACCTCTGTCTAGGCCTAGGATTTAGTAGGATTTAGTGTGAATTTTCCCATTGTGACTTGGCTTGTTATCTGACCTTGCTTGAACTCTTCCTGCCCCGACCTTTGGCCTGAGTACCTGACTAAACGTATTTTCTGCCTGTGCTAGTTTATCACACCTGATACTTTGTTACCTGCCCTGATCTTGGATTCTTTCCTGACTGATCCACAGACCCATGAAGCCTTCCGTTATGTCCATCTTTGGGAGGGAAATCCCAGGTGTGGTAACCTGGTGGCTATCAGGCAGCAAAGTAGTCCATCCACTGTCCACTAGGAGTGGTGGACCAACATCCCTTACGGGGTACTCTTGTGAAGACCCAAACCACTACGACTCTGTACCCTGGGAGTGCTCACACTTACCACTGGTGCCGAGGTCAACAGAGCTGACAACCATGACATGATACGGGATGGGGAATACCTGTGTGTACGTTATATCCAGGGCTGCGGAGTTGGTTGTTTCATAAACTGAGGAGTCGGAGTTGGATGATTTTTGTACCGACTCCATAGTGGTGGTTATATTGCCGATGTAGTGCCGAGTTGACCTACTTTGTCGAAATGTACTACCTGGTCTAATCTGGTAGCGTCAATCGATTAGTCAAGGTGTCTAAATATGCAATTTTATCGGGATATGCTACTGCTCTGCCTAACTTACTCACCCTTCTCCACTCGTAACCCTAACTCTACCCCCTCTCCTATCCTAACACTAACCCTCTCATCTGTTCTCCTAACGCTAACCTCCCTTTTCTACTCCTAACACTAACCTACAACCTCTCCTAACCTTCTCCTATGGGATGCTTAGTAGTAGTTAGTATCGACAAGCCGGCGGAAGGATATCAGGCAAACTGAGCTCAAGTGCTGGTGCACATGCCCAGATCGGATTTCAGCATGTCTCGATAGGAAGCATAAATCGGAATTACACAGGTCATTAAATCCCACGTCTGTAAATCCCCACTTACTATTTTCCTATGCACCACCCCGTACTCCTAACATCCTACTCCTGGCTGGCAGCAGGTTGAAATGAAATAAAATCTCTAATACCCTTAATTTACAAAACTGCTGATTCCGCACCAATTTATATTTATGGAAATTTTATAAAAATAAAAAAATTATTGGAATAAATTATATGAATTAAGTAAGTTCTGGTTTGAGAAAACAAACAAAAGCATATTTTTCTGAGTCTGGAGAGACTCTAGGCCAGAAGGGACTTCTGGGAGAGCATCTATTAATATCTGTAATGTGAAAGGCACTTAATCCTCCAGAGGTTTATTTGAACCGTGGACAACCTCCCAAACCTCCGCTGGGATTCCCAACATGCCGTATAAATGTCCCATCGCTGAGGGGGTCCCAAATCCACAGAGCTGGACGAGGACACAGGAGGCACTGAACTGACACCAGAGGAGATCTCTCGTACATGTAAGGTTACAATGAGGTCTTTAGTTTTTAGAGAATAACTATTATAGAAAAGGTAAACTCAGTAAAGGTTGTGTTAATGTCGATATTGTTGCAAGTTAGAAAGGAACTATGCGTAAGAGTTCCTACTCTGCTGAGAGTTCCTTAGTGGGGCTGTCCCCATCTCTCGCATTCTAGTGCAATGTGATATTTCTACCACTACAAAGAGCATCATTAAGTAATCAGTCACAACCCACAGTGCTAGGCCTGTCCCCCCAGGTCCACATACTAGTCTTATGTTTTTTTTTCCTTATCTTTGGAGGTCCTGCATGGACCATCTCTTACCCTGTTCTGCCCTCTATTGTTGTCAGGAGGACCCTTAGATGGATCATATACCAGAACTCAACCTGAGTTGTAATTTGTACCACTTTGGTGGTATCAAGCCAATAGCACTTTATCAGCCATTTGTATTTGGAATTATGTTATGTATTTGAAATATTCCACAATGCTAGTTTCTCTTTTTGTATCCCTTAAGTATGAAAACTCTGAAAAACTTTTTAAAAAGAAACAAGCATCAATGCTGCCATTAAAAGCTACCTAAAGTGACATATGACATGATGAGATAAACATGTGAGCACCAAGTACGACTTAGAATTTGCGGCAGCCTAAACTGATTTGTGCATCAACTCTATAATGAACAAGTCAAGAGTTAAGAAAAAGTGGGGGGAAGGCTGCGCATCCCTAGACACATACTGCAATTGAATGGTTAATCGCACAGGCATACACCACCTCTATTAGACTGAAAAATGCATGCCCTGCATCCAAGACAAGTGCTAACATTTATTACACTAGGAGGAACTTTAGCTTCCAATATGGTTTGCATGCAAAGTATATTTATACTAGACACTTGCGCCACGGTGAGGCAAACCTCCGGGCAAGTGACCTAACCTAAATTTAAAACCTCGGGAGCAGCTAAGCAAAAAAAAATCTAACTTACATTTTGTTGGAGAGCGAGGAGAACGCCAGCACATACCACTAAGGCTGCATCTGAAATGACCACCAGCTCAGTGTGCAGCATCTAAATAGACTTTCTGCACACTTCGCATTCAATTCAGATGCAAATCATATGCAAATCTGCTACTACTTATTATGCAAACAGGAAACTCAGGAGGAGGGGCTGGGAGCAGCTAACCTGATAGTTATATAGTTACTAATTTGTTAAAGATTGGTTAAATATTTGTGAATGTTATTAGTTGCACACTCATCACATTTGGTGCAGTTACCTAAAACTGTGTCCTCTTCACCTCTGTTTGCCTCAACCGTATGCGACTTAATGCTTAGGATCTGACACTACTGACACTATCTGACGCTACTTAGTTTGTATAAATAGATGGAAAGCATTTGGTCCCAACAGTGATCCTTGTGGTACACCGCTGGTAATATTTGCCTGTTTTGGATGTGACCCACTAACCTATTGTTAGGTTTCCTTTATCAGCTTTTAATTCGGGTACACAGGTTCCCTCAAAAAAGGAAGCACATGTGCTCATTCTCCTGACCAAATAGTTGTAACATCCCCTTCTGGGTCCGAATAAACCAGGTGGTATCTCACCAATCCATGCTGAGCTCTGCTGATCGATCTGTCTTCTCATAACTCAGATGCTGCTCATCTCTGTAATTCTCTTCACTGGCTCCCATCAAACACAAGATTCAGCTCAAATTTCTAAACCGTTCACCTGCAAACCTCTCTCCCATCTGGCTCCACATGAAACCAGAGCAGGATCATCCACCAGGCAACCTAAGGAGGTGACTGGGGCTTAGTGGGTGTCATGGGGCCCACCTGGCACCTTCTCTGACCTCCCTCCACTTTGGTTTACCTAAAGGACCATACAGGGGTGCCACATCTACTACCTTGTCTAGGGCCCCAATACATTTGAATCCATCACTGCATCAAATACACACATATGCAAATCCCATCCTAAACACAACCTGTGCTGTATATTACAAGAAAAGCAATCCAGAGCCTATAACAAACCCAAGTATATGACACCTGAAGCATGACCAATGCCGAGGTGTACACTTACCTCCTAATATAGAATGTCATGCTACTAGGAGATACGTTATGTTGCATTAACTCATGTAAATTATCTGTTAGGCCTCATTCACGGCGTTTTGTGTTTTTGTACACTTTTCCCCCCCTACCGGCTATCAACTGCACTCTGCATTTCTGGTAAAAGCGCTTTTCCAGAGCGGTTTTCAGACGCCAGTCTGTAACGATTGTGGGATTCTCTCCATGGTCAGCGCACAGGACGCGCGCTGACACTGCAGAAATCCTCCACAAGCGTATAATTTGAGAGAGCCCAGCAAAAGGTGCAACGCACCTGTAGAGGGAAATTCCTGTCGGCAGATGGAGCTGTGGAGTGCAGAGGAACAGATCCTCTGCCCTGCCACAGACGCCAGATAGGAATTGTACGAAGGGAAGAACGTAGGGCAAGATAGCCCTTAAAGAGAGAGAGTAAAGCGACAGAGTGTATGTGTGTCCACCAATCTAGTCGCCACCCAGCGACGATGAACGCACAACCATGAAGACCAGGTGAGAAGGCAATCGCAAGAGATGGCGATTGCTAACAGTGACACAAGACAGAATAAGCACAGAGGAGGAATGTATGTATGTCCACCAATCTAGTCGCCAACCTGCGACGGTGGACAAACAACAGAGGAAACCAAGTGAGAACGCAATCGCAAGAGAAGCGATTGCGAATGAGAATGAGCATAGGGACAGAATGTATGTGTGTGCACCAATCTAGTCGCCAACCCGCGACGGTGCACACACAACAGCGGATACGAAGTAGGAACGCAATCGCGAGAGAGGCGATTGCCAGAGGTGACACAAGGCTACAGCAAGGCAGAGCACGAGAGTAGCAAAGGCACAGCAAATCATACAATGAGAAGATAAGGAAAATAACAAACGCTAACTAAACACGAACACCGCACTCATTCGCAACAGCGAACACATTTACAGCGCGATCTCCGCACGTTAAGCGCAACAGAGACAAGCACGCCTAACTAACCCCCACCACCCAAACACGAAACAGAGGACGCGAGCGCTTGCTTAACGGTTACCTCACCGAGCCTACAGCAAGCGTTCGTATCAGACAAGACAGACAGATGAATGGGAGACAGGATAGGAAAGATCCACTGCTCTTTCCACCAGAGCGAGTGCGATCAGTTTAAAGCAACAGAGCTTAGCAGGATCCACTGCTCTTTCCGCCAGAGCGAGTGCGATCCAAGTTCAGGGACAGGATAGGAAAGATCCACTGCTCTTACCACCAGAGCGAGTGCGATCCGAGTAAGACAAATGAAACAGAAGGGGCTACCAGTAGCAACCGATGCACTGGTTAGCACCCAGAGACAGGACGATTTCCTATCGACCACCATTGGCGACAGGACAATCACAGCAGAGAGGCAACATAGACAAAACAGATAAGCAGGCTAACTGCACTAGAGGAGCTGCCTAGTGCAGTCCCCAGAATTACTCTAAGATACCTATAACAATCCAACAGGGAAGGCTGACACTCCAGGAGTGTACAAACCTTTATGACCAGCAAAGCCTTCTGGTCAGCAGAAGGCTTATATACTGCCAGCCCTCAAAGGAGACAGCTGGGCAATTTGCATGTATGCAAATCCCTCAGCAAAGCAACTCTGAAAGTTGCAAGATGAAGCCAGGTCTCTTTTCCAGAGACCTGCATCTCTCAGACATAAGGAATGGTCAAACAGCTGGCTGCACAGCTGATCGGTTCATTAAACAGTCTAGTGTGAACCAGGCCTTACAATGTCTTATTTTTTTGTGTATTCTTTGACTTTCAACAAAAATAAGTCTTAAGCTGGCCATACACTGGCCCGATTTACCGCCGTTTCGACAGCAGATTCGATCACTGGGATCGAATCTGCTGCCAATCGTTCGCGCTACACGCCGAATTTCGATCCATTCCGTCCGATCCCGTCGATCGCGCCGTGCGGAAAATAACCGTCGATCGCCCACGGGTAAAGAGCGCATCGCTAGCGGCGTTCGAGTGCCCGACGACCGACGCAATAGAGCCCGCATACATTACCTGCTCCGCCGGCGCTCCGCCGGCGCGACTGCCCCTGCTCGTCTCCCCTCTTCTTCTACTCTCTGGTCTCCGGGTCCGGCATGCCTTCACTTATTCCTGCACGGCAGGAAGTTTAAACAGTAGAGGGCGCTCTACTGTTAAAACTTCCTGCCGGGCAGGAAGAAGTGAAGCATGCTGGAGCCGGAGACCAGAGCGGAGAAGAAGAGCGGAGACCCGGGAGTCGCGCCGGCGGAGCAGGTAATGTATGCGGCGGGGGGGGAGGGAGCGGCGGCACCACCACCACAACAGGTTGTGAATGGTTTCAGGCTGAAATCGGTTCACAATCTGTTTGCAGTAAAGGTAGCCATACGATCCCTCTCTGATCAGATTCGATCAGATAGGGATCTGTCTGTTGGTCGAATCTGATGGCAAATCGACCAGTGTATGGCTACCTTTAGGCACGGGCCAGATTTGTGAAGGATGACAACGGCCAGTCAGAGTCCCCAGTCTATGGGAAAAGCATCCCCTTGTCCATAAAAATCATGCAGGTCCCAAATTAACATTGGAACCATTATGATCTGTTGCAAAATTACATGTGTGAATGGATCCTTTTAAGAAGATTAGATCTGGTCAATATTTCTTTTGGCTCAAGTTTGAACTGAGCTTTACCGTTATTTATATGTACAGTTTTTGCTTCTCACCTTTTACTAAGTGGGGCAAGAATTGATCCGTGCGCTTGATTCAGTCAAGAGAGTGTGTAAGATCCCTCTAAAGGTTCCCAGACACAATAAAATAAAATTATCCAATTTATGGCAATTCGATAAAAAATTGGTTGTGACGAAAAATTGAAAGTCTTTGGTTTTTTTTTTTCGAGTGAGAAATGATCATATCGTATCTTCCATTTTATTTTTTTATTATAAGTCGTTCGGGAGTGGTGGATTTTTCTGATCAATTATTATGAAAATTGAATAGTGTAGGGTAGATGTATTCATTTATCAATGTATAGACCCAAGAAATGTTTACAAAGTTTTCAATCTTTTTCATAATCCAATGTTACACCAATTGGATAAAAAAAACTATTGAGTGTTCCGGGAAATCAAAAGTTTTTTTTTTCCTATTCGAGCGAGAAATCTGATCGAATTTCCCATTTTCAATATAAGTCAACCAGGAGTGGTGGATTTTTCTGGTTGATTTTTCAGAAAATTGAATGCTGTAGGGTAGATTTTCAATTTCTTGATTTGTAGACCCAAGCAATTTTCTCAGCGTTTTTATATCATTTTATATCATAATTGGGTGGAAATTGAAAACACGTGTGCAGTATATTGGTCAGATTTTTCAATTGTTACACTCAGAAAAATTGATTTCAATTTTCAGATTGAAAAGAAATATAAACAATTGTATGGTGTGTGTCCTCCTTAATTCTTGAATGGAAAAAACATTTAAAAAACAATTGTATGGTGTGTGGCCGCCTTCAGATGGATGATTAGAGTGGCCACTGGCTGCCACATACACCATCTTGCCAAATGTAACCAGTTGGGCAAAACAGTGGCCAGCAATAATTTGCCAAATGTTTGTCAAACTTTTGTTGTGGTGGTTGGGTGACATTATAGAGATTTTTGTTCTATTTAACACCCATCCACATCATTGCAACCACCCACAACAGCAATCACATTACTTTGTATTCCACTTGCTTGCCATTATTACAGTAATTCAGCAGCTGAACTATGTGATAAATGCTACATGCAGTGTTTGATATCAACCAAATTCCAGATGAGAAACATGTGCAACTGCTGACCCAGCTCTAGGTTTAAGTGGAATGCATCAAATGGTGGTGGACTCACTGACCTGGCCTATTATCATCTTATACACAGCTTTAGTCATTCCATAGAGATGATCTGCTTATATAATTCATAGACAGTGTTGGACTGGGAGGTGGAAAAACTGAGGAAATCCACCTGCTGGCCAAGCAGCAGTAGCCCTGTGTTATCACTACCAATAGAAACCTGCAGCAAGTCTTCACTGTGAGGAAATCCACCTGCTGGCCAAGCAGCAGTAGCCCCGTGTTATCACTCCCAATAGAAACCTGCAGCAAGTCTTCACTGTGAGGAAATCCACCTGCTGGCCAAGCAGCAGTAGCCCTGTGTTATCACTCCCAATAGAAACCTGCAGCAAGTCTTCACTGTGAGGAAATCCACCTGCTGGCCAAGCAGCAGTAGCCCCGTGTTATCACTCCCAATAGAAACCTGCAGCAAGTCTTCACTGTGAGGAAATCCACCTGCTGGCCAAGCAGCAGTAGCCCTGTGTTATCACTCCCAATAGAAACCTGCAGCAAGTCTTCACTGTGAGGAAATCCACCTGCTGGCCAAGCAGCAGTAGCCCCGTGTTATCACTCCCAATAGAAACCTGCAGCAAGTCTTCACTGTGAGGAAATCCACCTGCTGGCCAAGCAGCAGTAGCCCTGTGTTATCACTCCCAATAGAAACCTGCAGCAAGTCTTCACTGTGAGGAAATCCACCTGCTGGCCAAGCAGCAGTAGCCCCGTGTTATCACTCCCAATAGAAACCTGCAGCAAGTCTTCACTGTGAGGAAATCCACCTGCTGGCCAAGCAGCAGTAGCCCCGTGTTATCACTCCCAATACAAACCTGCAGCAAGTCTTCACTGTGAGGAAATCCACCTGCTGGCCAAGCAGCAGTAGCCCTGTGTTATCACTCCCAATAGAAACCTGCAGCAAGTCTTCACTGTGAGTAAATCCACCTGCTGGCCAAGCAGCAGTAACCCCGTGTTATCACTCCCAATAGAAACCTGCAGCAAGTCTGTACTGTGAGGAAATCCACCTGCTGGCCAAGCAGCAGTAACCCTGTGTTATCACTCCCAATAGAAACCTGCAGCAAGTCTTCACTGTGAGCAGCAAGCAACACCTGATTACTGATTTCCTCAGTTTTACCACCTCCCAGTCCGACACTGTGTAGTGATGATCATTACGAATATGCAAAATTTCACGAACATTTTTGCAACTACACCCATATGTAATTACAATTTATAAATTGAATTTATTTAATATAATCCATCCGTAATTTCACATCATTTTTGCATAATTTTGTGCCCAATTTAGCGGTTAATAGGAAAGCCCCCATGTGTGCTATTGTCACCAAAATTGCTACATGTGTTAAGGAGAATAATGGGTACCGGTACACGTCAAAAAAAGATTTTTTTTAAAGACCTTGCAGTTTTTGAGAAAATTTTTAAAATGCAAAGGAAAAATGTTTTTTAAACTGTACTGAGTTTAAAAAACATTTTTCCTTTGCTTCTTTAAAATCGATTTTCTCAAAAACTACAAGGTCTTTTTAAATAATGATATATATATATATCAATTTTGGTGACAATAGCTTGCACGAGGGCTTTGATATTAATTGCTAAAGTCGGCACAAAATTACACAAAAATTACAGAAAATGCTTAATTATGGTTCCTGATTACAATGACAGATGAAATTAATTACGATTTTTCCTGAAATTTCACATTACGATTTCACATCCTAATTGCAAATTTTATTTAAAAATTACGACTATAAAACATTTTTTGCTCACCACTGACTGCAGACATTTCTTTACTTTTCAGGCTTCCAGTTTACCTGCTGTAGATTTTGCCTGTATTTACTTTGCCCCAGACTATTGGAGATGATGGGTAAACATAATATACCGTTACTGTGACTAATAATATGTAGATGTTCTGCCAAATTTATGACACTCCATTTGCAGCAGAAGATGCAGCTTCAGTGACTCAACACGATGGAGGCAGAGAATACGACCTGCAGGAGTATCAGTGATTTCACCCTTAGCGGAATACCGGATCTGGATGACTTGAACTTCTGGCTCGGCTTTCCCCTCGTTTTAATGTATGTTATGGCTGTCCTGGGAAACCTCACCATCATCTACATAATTAAGGTTCACCAAGCCCTCCACAGTCCGATGTATGTCTTCCTCCTCATGCTGTCCATTGTGGAACTTTTAATAGCCACTACGACCATGCCCAAAATGCTGGGAATCTTCTGGTTTGACAGTCGTCGGATAACGTTTGACATGTGTCTAACACAGATGTTCTCAATCCATTTCTTGTCCACCATGGAGTCGGGGATCCTGACGGCCATGGCTTTCGACCGATATGTGGCCATTTCCCACCCTCTTAAGTATTCTTCTTTTTTCACAAACCAGACAATCATAAAGATCACTTTCTTCATTATGGTGAGAGGGATAGCTGGAGTGATGCCCCTCCCATTACTTGTCAAGAGGTTTCCCTTGTGGAGGAGCAATCTACTGACCCATTCCTACTGTCTCCACCAAGAGGTCATGAAGTTGGCATGTGCGGACATAACGGTCAATGTCATCATTGGTTTGGTGATAGTGTTCACCGTCATGTGCAATGACTCTCTGTTCATTCTTTTCTCATATCTGCTGATCATAAAGACGGTGGCTTGCTTAGCAGATGAGTCCAATCTGAAGGCCATTAATACCTGTACAGCCCACTTATGTGCCGTCCTTATCTACTACATCCCTGTTATCAATGCCTCTGTGGCACACCGATTTCAGTATGGCTCAATACCGCACCTCCCTGTCCTATTCGGCAATGTTTACCTCCTTCTTCCTCCCATGATTAACCCTCTAATCTACGGAATTAAAACAAAGCAGATTTATAAAAGGCTGATAAAATTATTCCTTAATAGAAGGTGTAAGGTAAATATTGCAGGACTGTGGACAACTAAGAAAATGTAACCGTAAACAACATATATTTCTCATTATCTTACTTTTTAGTATATTTCTATAATATATGTATAACTAATCGTTGAGGTTATTTTTTTTAAGTACTGTTTTTAGTATTTATTTTTATCTGTAAGAATAAATCACTAAAAAGAGCAATAACAAGTATTAATTTATTGTTTGTGTGTTTGGAATGAAAGGAACGTGTAAGAATTTTTTAAGACAATTTTAAGACAAATTTGATTATTAGTTTTAAGTAATAATGTAGCAAGTAGAGACAGAAACAAGTATCAGCACTACGAATTCTAGTGAAGGGCTGAGAGGCCCAAATTACATAAGAAAATTCTGCAAAATTAAAATTAGGTATAAATAAACTGACACAAGAAAGATAAAAAAAACAGAAATAAAATAATAAAATACAAAAGCAAAAAAATACCAAAAAAATGAGGAACTTGGCATCTTGGCTGTACTATGGATGCAGTTATCACAGATGCCATATTTTAGCAAATTTCTAGAGGTTAAGTAGAGGATAAAACATGAATGACTAAATCAAAACACATGCCATGTACAGAAAATAAAATTTATATATGTAATAGTAATGCAGTTAGCTAACAACAGCTAATAAATGAAGCTAGGATTGCTGTCAGGGCCGACCCTAGACTTTTTGCCGCCTCAGGCAAAATTTAAAAACATTGCCGCCCCCCCCCCCTTCCCCACCGAGCTGGAGGGGTAGCGGACAGGAAGGGGGTATTGGGCCTAGCGGTGGGGAGGGGGGTCGGACCAGTGAAGTGACGTCAGTGAAGCGCACGATGGAATGCGGAAAAGTTGAGTGATCCCCGCCCGTTGCCTCTTAATCTATACACTGGTACTTAACTATTTACAGCTGGAGGGGAGCGCAGATCGGGGGACCCAGGCGGGGGACCCACCACTAGGCCCAATGCCCCCTTTCTGCCTGCTACTCCTCCAGCTCGGCGGGCGGCTTCCCCACCCATGGACAGGCAGGTGCCGCCCCCCCAGATGTGCCGCCTGATGTTTCACCCCGCCGGCCCTGATTGCTGTCAGAATTCATTATAGAAATGAATAATATAATAGGAGTAACAAATCTTTATACACAACATTATAATCATAGTTAACAATTGGGTCACTCATATACTAAATATTGGTGCTCGTATCTGTGGGAAAAAAATCAGGCCACCCCCATGAATACAAAATCAGAAACAAAGAAAATAAAAATTGAGAGTTTCACAGCCTAGTAATCATGTAATATACATAAAACATAACTTTTAATACTAATGCCTATAAATAGTCATCCAAGGGATATGGCATAAAAAGTCTTTACTCCTTAAAGGGAACCAGAGCTGAAGTAGAGAAAAGATGTTATACATACCTGGAGCTTCCTCCACCCCCATACGCTCTGATCAATCCCACGCCGCCGTCCTCCGCTGCCCACAGCTACGAGAACCGGGTCCCGTCACTGACGTCATCGGAGCCGGGCTACGCAGGAGAAGTGCGCCCTCTACGTATCTCTCCAGTGGCTGCTGCAGAGATACGCAAACAGCGCACTTACCTTACGCTCAGACTGGCTCCGACTGACGGAACAGCAGGGAGACGGTTCTTGTAGATGCGGGCAGAGGAGGACGGCGGCGCGGAATCGATCAGAGCGTATGGGGCTGGGGGAAGCCCCAGGTATGTATAACATCTTGTCTCTACTTCAGCTCGGGTTCCCTTTAAATGACAACTGTAGTGAGAGGTATATGGAGGCTGCCATATTTATTTCCTTTTAAGCAATACCAGTTGCCTGGCTATCCTGCCGATCCTCTGCCTCTAATACTTTTAGCCATAGCCCCTGAACAAGCATGCAGCAGATCAGATGTTTCTGACATTATTGTCGGATCTGACAACATTAGCTGCATGCTTGTTTCTGGTGTGATTCAGACACTACTGCAGCCAAATAGATCAGCAGCGCAGCCAGGCAACTGGTATTGCTTAAAAGGAAATAAATATGGCAGCCTCCATATACTTCTCACTACAGTTGTCCTTTAATACACGTTGGTCAAAATATCAATAGCCTAACGCATGTTTCACGACCAATGACCAGGTCGCTTCTTCAGAGGCAGAGTTTTTTATTGTGTTCTGTGTTGTGAAACATGTGTTAGGCCTCGTTTCCATCCATGCGCTTCTGTCCGCTTTTTGGCAACATGTATCAATCTGTAACATTGATGTGCTGAAAAAAAGCGGATAAAAGCGGACAGATGGAAACAAGGCCTTAGGCTATTGACATTTTGACCAACGTGTATTAAGGCTTTTTTTATGCTTTATCACTTGTATGACTATTTATAGGCATTACTATTAAAAGTTCTGCTTTATGCATAAGATTACTAGGCCGCGTAACCCCCAATTTGTATTTTATTTGTTTTGATCTTGCACTCCTATACTGACTGATATTATCAATGGGAGAGTTTGGATGTTTGGATGTTTGTTACTCGATCACAACAATGGCTGAACGGATTTGAATGAAATTTGGCACACACATAGTACATTACCTGGAATAAAGTATAGGATACTTTTTATTCCCATAACCAAGAAGTGGGCGGAGACAAATACAAATTTCACTGGAAAATGTAAACAGCAGCCATTCTTACACTGTTATTGGAGGGATCTCAAACTTTGCACAGTTGGTTGCTGGGTGACTGGGATTAATTAATTATTAATTATTCAGAAAACTGGGTGGAGCCTACAAAAGGCAATCAAAATTCACCTATTCATTTTCAATGGGGAATATTTATTTGCTGTCGTTCTGGCACTGTTAATGGCACAAGCCTCAAACCTGGTACAGTTGGTCATTGGGTCACTGGGGTTCAAATTCAGAAAAAGGGGGTGGGGCCACAAACAGCCAATCAGATTTGTTCCATTTCAATGCAAACTATTGATGCCAAAGACCGCAAAGCTCACAAACTAGGTAATTGGGTAATTGAGTAGTTGTGTGTTAGGGTTAGGAAAGTGGGCGCAGCCAACACCAGCTAAATACATAAGCGGGCAATGCCGGGTCATAAGTGGGCGGAGACAAATACAAATTTTATTGGGAAAATGTAAACTGCAGCCATTCTTACACTGTTAATGGCAGGGTTCTCAAACTTTGCACAGTTGGTTACTGGGTGACTGGGGTTAATATTCAGAAAAGTGGACGGTGCCTACAAATGCCAATCAAAATTCACCTGTTGATTTTCAAGAGGAATATTTCATTGCTGCCATTCTTGCACTGTTAATGGCAGAAGCCTCAAACCTGGTACAATTGGTCATAGGGTGACGGGTTCAAATTCAGAAAATGGTGTGGAGCCGCAAACAGCCAATCAGATTTGTTACATTTCAATGCCCATTATTGATGCCAAAGACCACAAAGCTCACAAATTAGGTCATTGAGCAATTGAGTAATTTTGTGTTGGGGTTAGAAAAAGTGGGCTGAGCCAACACCAGCCAAACAAAGCCGGTCCATCAGCTAGTATTATCATAATGAGTAACTGAAGGTGGTGGAGAATGTATTTTAAACATCAAAAAAAGGGTGCTTTAAAGGTTCCACAAAGTCAAACAATGGTGGTGGCGTAAGCTAAGATGTCAAGAGCAGAGACCAAGTATAAGTACAACGTGGTCCAAATTACAGGACTGGACTTTTTTCTATTGTAATAATAATTAGGTGCTCTAATTTAACCACTTTTTCCACCACTATACTATATCTATGTCCTCTGTGACTTCATCTAAGCCACAAGGACATAGTTACACGTCTTGTAGCTGAAGCAGTACTGTGCTTGATTGAGCATTGCTCCTGTGCACACCTCCAGCACTATCTGCTGCAGCACTAATTGGTAAAAGGGAATATATTGGATGAACTCAATGGACGTATGTCTTTTTTGAACCCAAATAACTATATGTTCCCTGCAGAGCCGGGACAAGGTCCTCCAGCACCCAAGGCTGAGACACCAAAGTGCGCCCCTCCATCCCTGCCACCCGAGCCATCAAACACTGATTGCTATTAGATTAAGAGGCGCAACAGGGCCCACAACCTCCCCAGCACCTTAATATCTAGTTATCTGGCTTGCAGTCACTGCTATGTATCTCCTTTTCTTATTTCTTTCTGCTTCAAACACAATTAGGAATGACAGCTGAATGAATTCTGCGCCCCCTCTTACACTGCGCCCTGAGGCTGGAGCCTCTCCAGCCTATGCCTCGGCCCGGCCCTGGTTCCCTGAGCCAATAAGATTGATTTTTACCATTAAAAATACTTTTATTTTTTCACTGCAGCATTATTTCAGAATCAAATATCCTCACCATAAATTGTGACAGGAATGTAATTTAAGTGTTGTAATAAACATTAGAAATAGCCGTAGTGCTATAGTAGTGCTTTTTATTTTTTAACCGGAATAGGTAAAACTGAGAAATAATGTTTTTTTTCAATTTGTTCCTCCTTTTCCCATTAAAATACATAAAAAACAAAATTGTTCAAGGAAGAAATATGCCCTACAATGAAAGCCTAGTTAGTCTTTTAAAAAAAACAATATATATTTCATTTAGGTGTCATAAGTAGGGATAAAGTTATTGCTGATTAAATAGGGACATAGCTAAAATGTCAAAACTGCTATGCTCCATAAGTGGGAAACAAGGTCTGGTGGTTAAAGTGGAATTATTGGAAAACTGAGTTGTAGCAATGTAAAGCAACATGTATGGGCTATGAAGACTTAGGAAAGTAGGGGTGTTACACTGATTGAGACAAGGGAGGATGAGTTTACAAAACTGGCACTTCTACCCAAACATTGGAGGTTTTAAGGCATGACCACAAGATTTGAAGGCGGTCAGGTTTGATGGAATTACAATGGGCCAGATATCCTGCCTGTCTGGATGTACAATAGCAGCGATTGTTGGTTACGCTCCTTCCTGTTCTGTACAGTCTTGTTTATATTGTGTGGACATTTATCATCCAGTAGCGATTGGATTGGTAAATGTTCCCTTCTGTCCTGTCTGTCCTTGTCTTGCTTGTTGTGGCAATTACCAGAGGCTCAGAGCTGCAGTACCGCTGAACAATCTTCCTCCATGTTTCTTGTCTGTCTACTCATGCTGTGATCTGATCTGGCTCCTCCATAGTGCATACCGCGCTCCATCCTGAGATTACTGACCCAGCAATGTGTGGGTTTGTCTAGTGGGTTCTGGTAATATCCCTGTCTTCCTTCATTCAGTCTCTATACCTTGCGCTATAAGGCCTGGGTGTAAGGAAACGCGGAAAAGCCGCCATCTCTCGAGGTGAGGCGGCTGTTTCCGCGTCCAGCATGGCGTCACAACGCGGAAAAAACGCCGCATGCCGCATAGGCAGTGCGGCGGAATCCGCATCAGAGGCGGCCCCCGCACTAGATACATTGCATGACAGTACTGGTGTGGCTGGGACTGATAGTCCACCAAGATTCAGACTTACACGCGCGCGAGCAGAGAGGCAGAGTTTAAATAGCAGTTAGAAGGGTGTCTGCTGACCAGCTGGGTCAGCTGACAAATTCCACTGCTCTCATTGGACCAGCAATTAGGGAGGTCCTGGAAAGGTCCTAGAGTATATATACTGCTGGTTGTTCACTTGCTCTTTGTCTGGCGTGCGATCACATACGTGGGAGCACCCAGATCCGTAGTCAGATCCTGAAGTGTGCCGGGACCAGCTGGAGCTGTAATCCTACACTTAGCTAGATATTTGATAGCTAAAGTACTAGTTTGATTGTGATTATATGTTATGACTTTTGCCTGCCTCGACTATCCTCCTGAACTCTGACCTTGTACCTCGATATTTCTGATACTCTGTTGCCGAACCTCGGCTCGTTCCTAGACTCTGTTTCTGCCTCCTGATTTTGTACCCCGATATATCTGATACCCCGTTGCCGAACCCTGCCTGTACTTTGACTCCGCCTTTGCCTACTGTATTTGTACTTTATCTGTCCGTGTGTGTACGACCTGGCTTGTCTGACCTCGAGAACCGACCTCACGATTGGAGGCGGTTCCCAGTCCTGTTAGTGACACTTCTTCCTGAGTGTCACTCTCGGACTTTCCTTCCTACTTTCAGTCTGACTCCTCCCGTCTTGGAGAGCTCAGGTCTGCGGAAGGAATCCGTGCAGTTCTCCTTGCTGCACTGAGGCCTAGGCCTCCTAGTGTTACTGTTACACCAAAACACTACACTCTACTCAGGCGAACAGAGGTTAGTTTGTATATCGGATTATCGGTGAGACTGCAGATCACTTATAATCTGGTATATATCTGTATTTCCGGCGATACTGCAGATCACCGGTAATCAGATACTCTCTGCGCCCACCGAGCGTTACAGAACGCCAGACCAAAAAATGCAAATGGACGCACACACTGACCGTCTGGGCGCACTTGCCACTTAGGTGGAAAACATCAACCAAGTGCTGGGTAGCCACAAGACTTTGATTGATGTCCTATCAGGCTCTGTGCGAACCCTCCAGACGTCAGTTGATTCAGTGCGATCCCCTCCTAGTGCTGACATACGTATGCCCGTACCAGATAAATTTTCCGGCCACAAGTCTGACTTCCGGAATTTTCAGAGTAGAGTGTTATCGTACTTCGAATTGAGACCCCGATCCTCGGGGACTGAGACCCAACGGGTCACCTTTATTAAAACTTTACTGACTGGTGACTCCCAGTCATGGGCATACAACCTGTCTCCTACCGATACTGCTCTGACCTCGGTAGAGGAATTCTTTAAGGCCATGGCCGTAATTTACGACGACCCTGATCTTGCGGCAACCTCTGAGCGGAAGCTCAAACTTTTGCGGCAAGACAGGGGTTCAGTCGAGGATTACGCGGCTGAATTTCGCAGATGGTCAGTCACGGCCAGATTTGATAATTTTGCCCTCATGGATTACTTCTTGTCTGGGTTGTCGGAGGAGGTCTCCGATTTAATGCTAACCTTGCCCGAGCCCAGGACAGTCGATGAGGCCATCACATCGGCCATTCGAGTCGACCGTCGATTACGCCATCAGAGGCAGATTCGGGGCAGTCACCGTGCCAGGGTAACATCATATGTGGCACCCTCCGCTGCACCCTTAGTAACGCCACCTCCGTCTGTCTCATCTCCTCCGGCCTTGCCTCCACCCGAACCAATGCAGATTGGTTGTTCGAAATTGACCCAGGTGGAGCGAAGGCGGAGAATGATGGATCAACTGCCCGAACAAGTCGGGGAACGAATTTGCCTAGGAGTAGTGGGGGGTGACACCCTAGGCACGCCACTTGCACCCCTTAAAGAAAAGAAATTGCTTCTCCCTTGTACAGTTACATGGGAGAAGAAATCTGTGGCCACTGAGGCTTTTATTGACTCAGGCTCAGCGGCAAATTTTATGAACTTTAAGTTTGCTCAGGAGTTGGGTATTCCGCTCACTCCTGTGACACCCCCCATTCAGGTCACGGCAGTAGACGATTCCCCTCTACAACGGAATCGTGCTCTGTCACAGACCCCGGAGGTGAAGGTCACCATAGGGGCACTGCATGGGGAACAATTATCGTTTTTTGTATTGCACATGTCTACCTCAACTATTATCCTAGGCATGCCGTGGTTGCAACTTCATTCACCTCAAATAGACTGGGCCACGGGTCAGTTAACCACTTGGTCACCTCGTTGTTTTCAGCGGTGTTTGGGGAAGTTGACCTTGGGGCAAACCAGATTTCAGGTGGAAGGGGTACCAGATCAGTATTCTGAATTTTCCGATGTGTTCTGTCCCAAGGCAGCTGATAAATTGCCCCCACATCGTCCTTTCGATTGTCCCATTGATCTCCGTTCAGGTTGTTTTCCCCCCCGGGGTCACTTGTACAATCTGTCAGGGCCCGAAAAATTGGCCATGCAGGAGTACATCCGTGAAAATTTGGCCAAGGGTTTCATTCGCCCGTCCCGGTCACCTGCTGGAGCAGGGTTCTTTTTTGTCAAAAAGAAAGACGGAGGCTTGCAACCCTGCATCGATTATCGCGGTCTCAACAAGATTACTATAAAGAATCGCTATCCGTTGCCACTGATAGATGATTTGTTCACTCAGGTTACTGACGCTAAGATTTTTTCTAAGCTAGATTTGCGGGGCGCGTACAATCTGATACGTATAAGAAGTGCATCTTCGAAGTAACATCTGTTGCGTTCTTGGGGTACATAATTTCCACCACAGGCCTGTCTATGGATCCTGCCAAGGTCTCCGCTGTTCTGGAGTGGCCACAGCCGGTTGGGTTGAAATCCCTTCAGCGCTTTCTTGGCTTCGCCAACTACTATAGACGGTTTATAAAGGGGTACTCCACTGTCATTGCTCCCCTTACCTGCCTCACTAAGAAGGGGGCAGATACCACTCACTGGTCTCCTAAGGCTTTACATGCTTTTGCCACTCTGAAGGGCCTATTCTGTTCAGCACCCATCCTCAGACATGTGGATGCCTCTTTCCCATTCATTGTGGAGGTAGATGCCTCGGAGGTTGGGGTGGGGGCTGTGCTGTCACAGCGGTCAGGCTTGCAGGGTAGAATGCACCCGTGTGCGTATTTCTCTCGCAGGTTCTCCCCTGCAGAGAGGAATTACGATATTGGAAACAGGGAGCTCTTGGCCATCAAATTGGCTTTCGAGGAATGGCGACACTGGTTAGAGGGAGCTGAACATACCATCACGGTTTACACCGATCACAAGTACTAGAGTACATCGAGGGGGCTAAGAGGTAGTGTTGGGCGAACAGTGTTCGCCACTGTTCGGGTTCTGCAGAACATCACCCTGTTCGGGTGATGTTCGAGTTCGGCCGAACACCTGGTGGTGTTCGGCCAAACTGTTCGGGGTTCGCCGAACTACTGAATGCATGGCCGAACAGGGCCCCTGTTCGGCCGAACAGGGCCCTGTTCGGCCGAATACTGCCCCCCATGGGGTCGCAGGCATAAGGGGGGAGCATGCCCCGATCGCGGGGGGGTCGGAAATTCCCCCCACCCCCTCCGCTAGCGCTCCCCCCTCTGCCCGCTTCCCCATACAAAAAGTTTGAAACAAGTTCAATAGTACCTGGGCTGGTGGCACTGGCTGGCAGTGGAGTGAGGAGGAGGAGGAGTCCGAGTAGCAGAGTGACGTTGAGGCCGGGCAGCGGGCGGTTCAGCGCTAGTACCCTTGTGGTACTTCCGCCCTTTCTCTGACCTCACGTCCTCTGCATACGAGGGTACGCATCACGCGTACCCTCGTATGCGTCATCACGCAGAGGACGTGAGGTCAGAGAAAGGGCGGAAGTACCACAAGGGTACTAGCGCTGAACCGCTCGCTGCCCGGCCTCAACGTCACTCTGCTACTCGGACTCCTCCTCCTCCTCACTCCACTGCCAGCCAGTGCCACCAGCCCAGGTACTATTGAACTTGTTTCAAACTTTTTGTATGGGGAAGCGGGCAGAGGGGGGAGCGCTAGCGGAGGGGGTGGGGGGAATTTCCGACCCCCCCCGCGACCGGGGCATGCTCCCCCCTTATGCCTGCGACCCCATGGGGCCCCCAAAATGGGCATGTTCGGGGGTCCCATTGACTCCCATTGAGTTCGGCGTTCGGGCCGAACATGCCGAACATCTGGCCCATGTTCGGCCTGTTCGGCCCGAACCCGAACATCCAGGTGTTCGCCCAACACTACTAAGAGGTTGAGCCCTCGCCAGGCTCGATGGTCGTTGTTCTTCTCCAGGTTTACTTTCATTATTACGTACACCCCAGGGAGCAAGAATGTTAAGGCGGATGCTCTATCCAGATGTTTTGAGTCAGAGACAGCACAGCCCTCCATTCCAGAGACCATTATTCCCCAGAAATTAATACTGGCAGCCACTGAAACTTGGGAGGATTGGAGGGAGACATTGGCTCCCTTTCAGCAAGACATTCCGGAAGGGAAGCCCGCAGGGGTCCTGTTTGTTCCTCTGCCTTTTCGCCTGCAGGTTCTTGAGATGTTTCATGCACATAAGAACGCAGGGCATCCTGGGGCATCCAGGACACAGGATTTGATAGCCAGATGCGCCTGGTGGCCTTCCTTGGCAGCGGATTGTAAGGAATACGTAAAAGAGTGTTTGATATGTGCCAAGAGTAAACCCTCCCGGCTGGCACCTGTCGGTACGTTGCAGCCTTTGCCCACCCCGAATGAGCCGTGGACCCACCTGTCCATGGATTTTGTGGGCGAGCTTCCCAGGTCTGAAGGTATGGCGGTCATTTGGGTGATAGTCGACCGTTTTAGTAAGATGGCCCACTTTGTGCCTTTGAAAGGACTCCCCTCGGCTCAGGAATTGGCCGAGTTGTTTATCCCTCATGTCTTCCGTTTACATGGCATTCCCGAAGACATAGTTTCAGACAGGGGAGTCCAATTCGTCTCACGGTTTTGGAAAGCTTTTTGCCACCTCATGGGCATAAAGCTATCTTTTTCATCGGGCTATCACCCACAGACCAACGGCCAGACTGAGAGAATAAATCAGTCTTTAGAGCAATTTTTAAGGTGTTATGTGGCAGAGGCGCAGGACGATTGGGTCAGATTTCTGCCCTTCGCAGAATTTGCCCAGAATAATTTAAAAAACTCGTCCTCCGGATTCTCTCCCTTTCAGGTGGTGACGGGGAGATCACCCAAATTTTCCCCATTACCTATAGCCTCCACTCCTTTCCCAGCCCTGGAGGCCTGGCAAAAGTCATTGAAGGACCTTTGGGGGACGGTTAGAAGTAACCTGGAGAAGGCCTTTTTGAGTCAGAAGGGTCAAGCTGACAAAAGACGGTCGCTGGAGTGGAAGTTCCGACCAGGAGACTTGGTCTGGGTGTCCACACGTCACTTGACCCTAAGACAACCTTCGAATAAGCTTGGTCCCAGGTTTGTGGGTCCATTCCCGGTTGTCAGGAAAGTCAATGATGTTACTTACACCGTTGATCTTCCCTCTAACATGCGGGGGGTGAGGTCTTTCCACGTGTCCCTTCTTAAGCCAGCAGTCCAGGTGGGTCCCACTCCTCCTCCTCCTGTCTTGGTAGATGCCCAACACGAATATGAGGTGGAGAAGATTCTAGATTCACGCTCTGTACAAAACTCGGTACAATACCTCGTGCACTGGAAAGGGTATGGCATTGAGGAGAGGCAATGGGTACCGGGGACGCGCATGCATGCAGACGAATTAAAAAGGGAGTTTCATGCCTTACACCCCGAGAAACCTGGTGGGAGTTGTCCGGAGTCCACTCCTCGGGGGGGGGGGGGGTACTGTAAGGAAACGCGGAAAAGCCGCCATCTCTCGAGGTGAGGCGGCTGTTTCCGCGTCCAGCATGGCGTCACAACGCGGAAAAAACGCTGCATGCCGCATAGGCAGTGCGGCGGAATCCGCATCAGAGGCGGCCCCCGCACTAGATACATTGCATGACAGTACTGGTGTGGCTGGGACTGATAGTCCACCAAGATTCAGACTTACACGCGCGCGAGCAGAGAGGCAGAGTTTAAATAGCAGTTAGAAGGGTGTCGGCTGACCAGCTGGGTCAGCTGACAAATTCCACTGCTCTCATTGGACCAGCAATTAGGGAGGTCCTGGAAAGGTCCTAGAGTATATATACTGCTGGTTGTTCACTTGCTCTTTGTCTGGCGTGCGATCACATACGTGGGAGCACCCAGATCCGTAGTCAGATCCTGAAGTGTGCCGGGACCAGCTGGAGCTGTAATCCTACACTTAGCTAGATATTTGATAGCTAAAGTACTAGTTTGATTGTGATTATATGTTATGACTTTTGCCTGCCTCGACTATCCTCCTGAACTCTGACCTTGTACCTCGATATTTCTGATACTCTGTTGCCGAACCTCGGCTCGTTCCTAGACTCTGTTTCTGCCTCCTGATTTTGTACCCCGATATATCTGATACCCCGTTGCCGAACCCTGCCTGTACTTTGACTCCGCCTTTGCCTACTGTATTTGTACTTTATCTGTCCGTGTGTGTACGACCTGGCTTGTCTGACCTCGAGAACCGACCTCACGATTGGAGGCGGTTCCCAGTCCTGTTAGTGACACTTCTTCCTGAGTGTCACTCTCGGACTTTCCTTCCTACTGTCAGTCGGACTCCTCCCGTCTTGGAGAGCTCAGGTCTGCGGAAGGAATCCGTGCAGTTCTCCTTGCTGCACTGAGGCCTAGGCCTCCTAGTGTTACTGTTACACCAAAACACTACACTCTACTCAGGCGAACAGAGGTTAGTTTGTATATCGGATTATCGGTGAGACTGCAGATCACTTATAATCTGGTATATATCTGTATTTCCGGCGATACTGCAGATCACCGGTAATCAGATACTCTCTGCGCCCACTGAGCGTTACACTGGGTGTAACCGTGTGCTGGGTAGACTCAACTTGTCTCCCAATTTTGAGCAGGGACGAGCAACACATAGGGTGAACCCTGCTGTGGAGATTGGAGCATAGAGACTGACAAAGGTAGGGAATTTGCCAGGCCTTTTAATTGGTTTTCCCACTTGACCCGACTTGTTCTCTGACCTAGCACAAACTCCACCAGTCCTGACCTATGGCCTGAATACCTGTCTAAACTTATTTGCCACTTGCCCCAATCTCTGCAAGTTTATGACCACACCTTCTTTCCTGACTGATCCGCACAATCTTCAGCCACACTGGGCTATGACTTGGTGTCTATTAGGCAGAAAATTAGTCCACTGTAGACCCACTGCCCACTAGGAGTTGTGGACCAACCTCCCTTATGAGGTGCACTTGTGAAGACCACATAGAAATAAACAATTTGCCCAATCGCTCAGACCACAACTCTTTTAACAACCAGGGAGATAACCAGCCAACACCCAGATCCCAGCAACAGGTATCAAAAAATCCAATGTGAACAGAACCCCCGTCCTCTACTTTTAGGAAGGGTTAGGAAGTATAATGCTGGGCATACACGCCAGGTTTTTTTTTAACCAATCAAACCGCTGATGGCTCGATTGATCATTTCCAACAGGTCCAATCACCAGGCGGATCGATTCCCCGCTCGATCCTGGGGACGAGCGGGAATCGATCCGGGAGGCTGCAGGGATGAGCGGGGATGTGCGGGGTCGCGGCAGGAGTCGATCCAGCGACTAATCGAGCCACCAGATCGCTCTGTGTATGCCCAGCATAAAAGACATTTTGGTACGAGCCGATATAAAAATGAATTCTACTTCGTAAGATTGGCTCCCGCAAAACAACAACAACAACAACAACAAATAACATTTGTAAAGCGCTTTTCTCCCGTGGGACTCAAAGCGCATAAGCATGGCTCCGACCATCGTGGTACAGGGGAAGAATTTTATAAATCTGGAAATGCCAGGCTAAACAGGTGGCTTTTCAGTCTGGATTTGAATAGCTCCAGGGATGGTGCTGTCTTTACTGGGTGTGGTAGGGAGTTCCAAAGAGTAGGGGCAGCATGACAGAAGGCTCTGTCTCCAGATTTTTTGAGGTGCACTCTGGGAGTGACCAAGTTTATAGAACTTGCTGATCTGAGGTTGTGAGAGGTGTGGTGCAGCTTCAGCAAGTCCTTCATGTATCCAGGGCCCAGATTGTGCAGGGATTTGAATGTCAGCAGTCCAATCTTGAAGAGTATTCTCCATTCTACTGGTAGCCAGTGCAGTGAGCGAAGGATCGGTGTAATGTGACAGTGGCGAGGCTGGTTTGTTAGCAATCTGGCAGCAGCATTCTGCACTAATTGCAGGCGACGCAGGTCTTTTTTGGGGAGGCCAGCATAAAGGGCATTGCAGTAGTCCAGCCGTGATGTGATGAAGGCGTGGACTAGGGTTTGAAGATCCTCTGGGGGAATCAGATGTTTAATCTTTGCAATGTTCTTCAGATGAAAGAAGGAAGATTTAACTACAGATGAAATTTGGTTTCTGAAACTCAATTCCCCATCGATTAGTACGCCAAGGCTGCGCACAAGGTTGGAGCTGTTTATGTCTGAATTCCCAATCCTGATTGGTGTTGCTTTAGGATAGAGCTGTTTTGATGGCGAGCACTGGCTTTGGACAAACAGGACCTCAGTTTTGTCAGCATTCAGTTTCAACCAGTTATCATTCATCCATGCCTGAAGCTCAGCTAAGCAAGAGTTTATTTTTGGGGTAGGGTCTGTTCCACCAGGTTTGAAGGACAGGTATAGCTGTGTGTCATCGGCGTAGCAGTGGTACGTCAGGCCATGTCGTTGGATAAGTGTACCGAGTGGCAACATGTAGATTGCAAACAGCAGAGGGGATAGGATTGATCCTTGTGGCACTCCGAATTGTAGAGGTGCAGGTTTGGACATTATAGGTCCTAGGGATACTCTCTGTGTTCTGTCAGTCAGGAATGATCTGAACCACTGGAGGACTGATCCACTGATGCCACAGTACTCCTGCAGTCTGTTAAGCAGGATTTCATGGTCAACTGTATCAAAAGCAGCTGAGAGATCCAACAGGATTAGGATGGAGCATTCCCCTCTGTCCCTTGCCATGAGCAGATCGTTGCAGACTTGGATGAGGGCTGTTTCACAGCTGTGGTGTTTCTTAAAGCCAGATTGTAGAGGGTCCAGGATGTTGTTTACTGACAGCCTGGTTTCAAGTTGCAGATAGACAGCCTTTTCAATAACTTTACCTAAGAAGGGGAGGTTGGAGACAGGTCTGTAGCTGCTCATAGCATCTGGATCCATGGAAGGTTTTTTGAGAAGGGGCTTGATGATTCCTTCTTTTAGAGAGGTAGGAAACCTCCCTGCTTGCAGAGAGCAATTTACTATTTTGTGAAATGCTGGACCAAGCAGGTCAGGGCATTTCAGCATATGTTTAGTTGGTCCAGGGTCCAGGTCGCAGGTTGTCTGGCGGAGACGACAGAGGATGTCTGAGATCTCTTCCTCACTAATACTTTTGAAATCAGTCCAGGGTGTTAGGTTGTTTTTGCAGCTATTTCCATTAGTTGCATGAGTCTTGGGTGCTGTGGACTGAATGAGAGACCGAATAGAAGATACTTTGTCAGCAAAGTAGCAGGCAAATTTCTCACATAGCTCCTTTGAGGGAGTTATAGTGGGTTTTAGACAGGATGGATTACATAGTCTATCAACTGTGCGGAATAGTTGGGCTGGTCTGTTGGCGGCCTTTGCGATCTCCTGTGATAGGTAGGAGGATTTTTTCTTGGCACATTCCCCTGCTGTCAAAACTGTCAGAGCATCCTTAGGGGTGACCACGTAGCCCACCCTAGAAGGGGGGATAATAATTAAATTAAAGGAAGTTTTGTCTGTGTTACCACCAATGTTGTATATTTTCTAAAATGCCCCTGTGGGTTGGGTTATGTGGGCCAAACCTCTAGGGATGCTCCCACTCGGTTGAACGAACACCGTAGTAATATTAGTCTCTACAAGAAAAAACAAGAGGATGCTAACAAAGGGGAAGAAAACAAAAATGTGATTCCCCTATAGGTCACCGTTATTTCGAGTGTCGCCATGCAGTGAGCGATCTTCGCTGGTGTGTGCTTGAAAAAGTGACTGCAAGTGAAGGTATGGATAACGAGACAGCCCTTCTAAGAAGAGAGAGACGCTCGATTGATAAGCTAAATACTCTCAGTCCCGACGGCCTTAACGAGGACTTTAATTTAAAATGCTTCTTGTAATCGATTTGGATGTGTATGAATAAGATGGTAGTTTCCCTTTAAGATTTGTGCCCACCCTCTTTTTGTGTGTGTTTTTGTATTGTGATTTTATACTGATGTTACTGTGGTGAATGTGTTAGCATTTGATAAAGGCCTGCGTGCTGAAACATTGTGCTATCTAGTGGCTGTGCTTCTAATAAATCAAGCTATAGCCGTGTAAAAACAGGTTGAGACCCAGTCATTTGTTCTGTTCACAGTGCATTTGTGAAGACCCATAACTATTTACCAAACCTATTACTGGTGCCTTCAATGGTGATGACAAGCATGGCATGACACAGGATGGGGAATCCCTGCTTGGCTACTATGTGGCTGACCATAAAAATCAAACTTCTGTGATTTACTCCTTGCTGTTATCACATGCACTAACTAGTCCTCCAAACATCCTTCTTTTAGCTGGTTGCAGATTGAAACAGAGTATACTCTCTTATGCCATTAACAGAGCTGGGACAAGGTCCTCCAGCACCCAAGGCTGAGACACCAAAGTGCACCCCTCCATCCCCCATCCCTCCCACCCCAGCCGTCACACACTGATTGCTATTAGAGTAAGAGGCGCCCCAGGGCCCCCAACACCTTAATCTCTAGTTATCTGACTTGCAGTCACTGCCATGTATCCCCTTTTCTTATTTCTCTCTGCTTCAAACACAATAGGGGAATGATAGCCGAGTGAGTTGTGCGCCCCTCCTACACTGCGCCCTGAGGCTGGAGCCTCTCTTGCCTCTGCCTTGGCCCGGCCCTGCACCCCCTCCTACACTGTGCCCTGAGGCTGGAGCCTCTCTTGCCTCTGCCTTGGCCCGGCCCTGGCCATTAAACTACAAGAAGACTTGTGCAGAATCAATTCATATTTATGGATTACTTTTTTTTAATAAAAAAAAGTAGACTAATCACATCAATTAAATAAGTTCTGGTTTGAAAAGCAAACAAACACAAGCATCTTGAGTTGAGAGAGACTCTGGGGGCTGAGGGGGACTCCTGGGGAAGTTCCTATTAATAGCAGAAATGTGAAAGTCAGTTTATCCTTCAGAGGTTTATTTGACCTGTGCACAATCTTCCAAACCTCCACCGGGATTCCCAACATGCCGTATAAATGTCCCATGACTGAGGAGGTCCCAAACTCACAGAAGAAAGAGCTGGACAAGGACACAGGAGGCACCAGACAGACAGCAGAGGAGATCCCTGATACTGGTGATGTAACACCTCTATAATGCTTGAACTGCAAAGAAATCCTCCAGACACCAATTAAGTTCTTTATAAGAAATATTTGTATTAAATCATATGGATAAAAAAAGTTTAGTGACAAAACACATTCATAAACTTCTTCTTAGCAGATGAGTATAGGTAGGCCTCTGTATACATCCGCCTGCTAGGATCAGGGCTAGTTCAGGAAACATATATGTGATACAGTTTATTTGCATGAACTTGCCAGAATTTTCCTCACACAGCGCTCCGCTAGCTGACAGTTCTTCACCACTGTCTTTTTAAAGTGGACCTGAATTCTTGCACAGGACAGAAGGAAACTTAGAGAAATGTCTGGCGGTTACCTAGCAACATCCAGGATAGGACAGAATATGTGAAATTAATGATTGTGAATGATCACTTAACATATAAGAAGCACCGCTCTCTCCACTGTATTTTGTCTGACAGCTGTTGTCACACAATCTCTTCAGACACTGCACTGCAGTCTTCACTCCTTTTCTTTAATCCTGTCACTTGTTTCTCTGTCTCACTCTTGTATGCTTTGCTGTCCTGCTGTCCCCGTGTCACTGTAATGTCTCTGCTGGTTTCTGTTATCTCTCTCTGTTACAGGTACATTTTAATATCCTTGTCTTTCATTCTTATTGCTTACTGTTTCTCTTCTGGCTTATCTCTCCAGTATTGTTGCTCTTTACCTGCCTGTAGTTGTGAATGATCTCTCTCCTCTCATGTAATGTCTCTGCAGCTCTCTCTCTTCCTTATTTTAGTTTTCAGTAGTGCTCACTTGTCTGTGGCTCTGCCTTGCTCAGACTGTCTCACCAATAGCTGGTCTCTTCTTGTCTCTCTCCTATATCTCCTCACAAAATCAAGCTTATCTCTTGCTACCTCATCAGCTCAGTCTCCACGGCTACTTGACTCCTCCCCCTCACTAGCCTACAACTGCCAAAAACCTGTTACTTCCACCCTGCACATGCCCAGCTTCTCTCTCCTCTTTCCTGCTCATGGGCTCCCCCTGGCGGCACCTGCAGATTCCCCTTATAGCAGCCCTCCCCACAAAAAGTTAATGCATATTTAACCCTTGGTGTGTGTGTTCGTTGCAATGACACGCACACAGGGTTACATTCACCCCCTTTTTTTAAATTGTAGTCCCTACAATTTTTCTTTTAACTAAAGCACAATGTCAACATATGTTCCAAACTGTTCAGGAAGCGGTGAAGGTAAATTATTTTTCCATTTTGACTCGTGGTCTAGTTCTGTTTATGTAGAACATCTTTGCTATTCCTTCTCTGAATTCCCAAACTCTTTGTCTTGAGCTTCCTTGACGCTTGTAAGTTGTAGGATTTCTGGTGAATGTAGAGTCCTTTTATAGCGCTTGATCCGTTGAGGTTGGGGCACCAGCTGCCAATATGATTCCAACTCCTTTCTTCATGAAGGCTCCATTTTCCATTGTATCAATCCATCTTCAGTCTTCTCTGAAAGTTGTTTAGGATCAGCCATCTGAGTAGAGTACTGGTTTACTACAGGCTTGTTTTTTCTGCAGGAGTCCAGATAATTTCCTTCTTGCTCATTATTTCCATCTTTCATTGATCTTTTACTATCAAAGAATGTACTGTACAATTTAGGAGGAAGTGAACCCTGGACATGTTTCAATCTAGAATCCTGTTCCAACGTTGATGATATAGAACATCTTAGCTCTTCTTTCTCTGATATATCAAAACTCCTAGGTTCTTCTCTCAGTGTTGCAACCTTGATAGGTGGATGTCTAATTGTCGAAGCTCTACAATGATATGATACACTGGGACACCTCCAGGAGGACTGATGTTCTTCTTCTTGTTGGTCATTGGACATTCCACCATGGGAGCAATTACTTCGACTTCCATACGACTGAAACTGTTTGCATACTGTAGCATATCCACTGCATTGAATTTTAGTACCACCAGGTCCAGTCACATTAGCGGCCTGTTTTCCTTTTCTTCCTTCCACAACATCAAACTGGACGATTGCTCCACTCCTCACACTAAACAGAATTTTCCATGGGTTGTTCTTTTTAATAGCAGTCCAGTGTACAAACAAATCTTCCTTAGTGTCCTTCCGGGTTATAAATCCATAACCTCGTTTCATATTAAACCAACTTACAGTACCCAAGACCTTACTGGCCAAGATATTCTTTTCCATTTTCCATAGATTTTTCTTCCATCTTCTTCTGACTTGTTTTAATGGTTTGGCCATCTGACACCCCACAAAAGTTCCTAAATGATTAACATGGGCCTGCTGGATGTCTTCTGCAGTTCGACACTTACGTACAGGATACCTATCTATGGTTATGTGATTTGGAGATATGCTTCGTGACAGACTCAATTGCTGCTTTAACACAGAAACTTCTTCACTCATAGTTTTCACAATTTCTTTAATTTCTTCTCTTTCCTCTGGAGTTTGTCTACATTTTTGTGATGGCCCGAGTCCTAGACAGTTGTTTTTAAGGTGAACCAGTTCCTCCTTTATTTCTTGTATGGACACTCTTAACTCTTTTAGCTCTTTCTCTGTTTGTTCACTCGTATCTTCTTTAGGGAGGTAGGTATTGCGAGATCCAGCCATCTCTCGATGGAGAAAAGTCATTTGAAATGGTTCTTCCTCTTGCCCATATTTGATAGCCAAATTCTGCAGCTTAAGGAAATCAAGATCAGGTTTTGTTTCCAATCTTTGCTTCAGGGCTTGACGGACGAAATTGCTTTTGATTCCTAAAACAAATTGATCTCGCAACCAAGTAGTATCATCTGCAGGGTTATTAACTCCATCCACTTCCTCTCTCTTGTGCAGAGCTCCCATCAATTCCTTCAGTGCATTAGCATATTGTGGTAATGTTTCATTTTCTTTTTGATTGCGCTCCAGAAACCTCTTTCTTAATACGTGCGTGTCAGACGGATCACCATACACTTCTTCTAACACCAAAATAATGTCCTCCAGCGGAACAGGAGCTCTCAGATTTGCATTTATCACTGTTCTACGAGCATCTCCTTCTAGGGCAGTTGTCGCTACCTCCATCTGCAGCTCTATGGGCACTTTATAAGCCAGCACAGCACTCTGGATTCTTTCACTCCACTCTCTTAGGATCACATTATAACCATTAAACTTTGGTAAGTACACAGCTAGCATTCCCATGGCAGTCATTGTTAGTGCAGAGGGTACAGCCATGGCCCTTTCTCCAGCTGCTGAAGTGGAAGACTCTGACAGGGGTGAAACCTCCGCTGCATGAGCGTCCATCCTGCCGACTACGCCAAATGTAACACCTCTATAATGCTTGAACTGCAAAGAAATCCTCCAGACACCAATTAAGTTCTTTTTAAGAAATATTTGTATTAAATCATATGGATAAAAAAAGTTTAGTGACAAAACACATTCATAAACTTCTTCTTAGCAGATGAGTATAGGTAGGCCTCTGTATACATCCGCCTGCTAGGATCAGGGCTAGTTCAGGAAACATATATGTGATACAGTTTATTTGCATGAACTTGCCAGAATTTTCCTCACACAGCGCTCCGCTAGCTGACAGTTCTTCACCACTGTCTTTTTAAAGTGGACCTGAATTCTTGCACAGGACAGAAGGAAACTTAGAGAAATGTCTGGCGGTTACCTAGCAACATCCAGGATAGGACAGAATATGTGAAATTGATGATTGTGAATGATCACTTAACATATAAGAAGCACCGCTCTCTCCACTGTATTTTGTCTGACAGCTGTTGTCACACAATCTCTTCAGACACTGCACTGCAGTCTTCACTGCTTTTCACTTGTTTCTCTGTCTCACTCTTGTATGCTTTGCTGTCCTGCTGTCTCTGTGTCACTGTAATGTCTCTGCTGGTTTCTGTTATCTCTCTCTGTTACAGGTACATTTTAATATCCTTGTCTTTCATTCTTATTGCTTACTGTTTCTCTTCTGGCTTATCTCTCCAGTATTGTTGCTCTTTACCTGCCTGTAGTTGTGAATGATCTCTCTCCTCTCATGTAATGTCTCTGCAGCTCTCTCTCTTCCTTATTTTAGTTTTCAGTAGTGCTCACTTGTCTGTGGCTCTGCCTTGCTCAGACTGTCTCACCAATAGCTGGTCTCTTCTTGTCTCTCTCCTATATCTCCTCACAAAATCAAGCTTATCTCTTGCTACCTCATCAGCTCAGTCTCCACGGCTACTTGACTCCTCCCCCTCACTAGCCTACAACTGCCAAAAACCTGTTACTTCCACCCTGCACATGCCCAGCTTCTCTCTCCTCTTTCCTGCTCATGGGCTCCCCCTGGCGGCACCTGCAGATTCCCCTTATAGCAGCCCTCCCCACAAAAAGTTAATGCATATTTAACCCTTGGTGTGTGTGTTCGTTGCAATGACACGCACACAGGGTTACATTCACCCCCTTTTTTTAAATTGTAGTCCCTACAATTTTTCTTTTAACTAAAGCACAATGTCAACATATGTTCCAAACTGTTCAGGAAGCGGTGAAGGTAAATTATTTTTCCATTTTGACTCGTGGTCTAGTTCTGTTTATGTAGAACATCTTTGCTATTCCTTCTCTGAATTCCCAAACTCTTTGTCTTGAGCTTCCTTGACGCTTGTAAGTTGTAGGATTTCTGGTGAATGTAGAGTCCTTTTATAGCGCTTGATCCGTTGAGGTTGGGGCACCAGCTGCCAATATGATTCCAACTCCTTTCTTCATGAAGGCTCCATTTTCCATTGTATCAATCCATCTTCAGTCTTCTCTGAAAGTTGTTTAGGATCAGCCATCTGAGTAGAGTACTGGTTTACTACAGGCTTGTTTTTTCTGCAGGAGTCCAGATAATTTCCTTCTTGCTCATTATTTCCATCTTTCATTGATCTTTTACTATCAAAGAATGTACTGTACAATTTAGGAGGAAGTGAACCCTGGACATGTTTCAATCTAGAATCCTGTTCCAACGTTGATGATATAGAACATCTTAGCTCTTCTTTCTCTGATATATCAAAACTCCTAGGTTCTTCTCTCAGTGTTGCAACCTTGATAGGTGGATGTCTAATTGTCGAAGCTCTACAATGATATGATACACTGGGACACCTCCAGGAGGACTGATGTTCTTCTTCTTGTTGGTCATTGGACATTCCACCATGGGAGCAATTACTTCGACTTCCATACGACTGAAACTGTTTGCATACTGTAGCATATCCACTGCATTGAATTTTAGTACCACCAGGTCCAGTCACATTAGCGGCCTGTTTTCCTTTTCTTCCTTCCACAACATCAAACTGGACGATTGCTCCACTCCTCACACTAAACAGAATTTTCCATGGGTTGTTCTTTTTAATAGCAGTCCAGTGTACAAACAAATCTTCCTTAGTGTCCTTCCGGGTTATAAATCCATAACCTCGTTTCATATTAAACCAACTTACAGTACCCAAGACCTTACTGGCCAAGATATTCTTTTCCATTTTCCATAGATTTTTCTTCCATCTTCTTCTGACTTGTTTTAATGGTTTGGCCATCTGACACCCCACAAAAGTTCCTAAATGATTAACATGGGCCTGCTGGATGTCTTCTGCAGTTCGACACTTACGTACAGGATACCTATCTATGGTTATGTGATTTGGAGATATGCTTCGTGACAGACTCAATTGCTGCTTTAACACAGAAACTTCTTCACTCATAGTTTTCACAATTTCTTTAATTTCTTCTCTTTCCTCTGGAGTTTGTCTACATTTTTGTGATGGCCCGAGTCCTAGACAGTTGTTTTTAAGGTGAACCAGTTCCTCCTTTATTTCTTGTATGGACACTCTTAACTCTTTTAGCTCTTTCTCTGTTTGTTCACTCGTATCTTCTTTAGGGAGGTAGGTATTGCGAGATCCAGCCATCTCTCGATGGAGAAAAGTCATTTGAAATGGTTCTTCCTCTTGCCCATATTTGATAGCCAAATTCTGCAGCTTAAGGAAATCAAGATCAGGTTTTGTTTCCAATCTTTGCTTCAGGGCTTGACGGACGAAATTGCTTTTGATTCCTAAAACAAATTGATCTCGCAACCAAGTAGTATCATCTGCAGGGTTATTAACTCCATCCACTTCCTCTCTCTTGTGCAGAGCTCCCATCAATTCCTTCAGTGCATTAGCATATTGTGGTAATGTTTCATTTTCTTTTTGATTGCGCTCCAGAAACCTCTTTCTTAATACGTGCGTGTCAGACGGATCACCATACACTTCTTCTAACACCAAAATAATGTCCTCCAGCGGAACAGGAGCTCTCAGATTTGCATTTATCACTGTTCTACGAGCATCTCCTTCTAGGGCAGTTGTCGCTACCTCCATCTGCAGCTCTATGGGCACTTTATAAGCCAGCACAGCACTCTGGATTCTTTCACTCCACTCTCTTAGGATCACATTATAACCATTAAACTTTGGTAAGTACACAGCTAGCATTCCCATGGCAGTCATTGTTAGTGCAGAGGGTACAGCCATGGCCCTTTCTCCAGCTGCTGAAGTGGAAGACTCTGACAGGGGTGAAACCTCCGCTGCATGAGCGTCCATCCTGCCGACTACGCCAAATGTAACACCTCTATAATGCTTGAACTGCAAAGAAATCCTCCAGACACCAATTAAGTTCTTTTTAAGAAATATTTGTATTAAATCATATGGATAAAAAAAGTTTAGTGACAAAACACATTCATAAACTTCTTCTTAGCAGATGAGTATAGGTAGGCCTCTGTATACATCCGCCTGCTAGGATCAGGGCTAGTTCAGGAAACATATATGTGATACAGTTTATTTGCATGAACTTGCCAGAATTTTCCTCACACAGCGCTCCGCTAGCTGACAGTTCTTCACCACTGTCTTTTTAAAGTGGACCTGAATTATTGCACAGGACAGAAGGAAACTTAGAGAAATGTCTGGCGGTTACCTAGCAACATCCAGGATAGGACAGAATATGTGAAATTGATGATTGTGAATGATCACTTAACATATAAGAAGCACCGCTCTCTCCACTGTATTTTGTCTGACAGCTGTTGTCACACAATCTCTTCAGACACTGCACTGCAGTCTTCACTGCTTTTCACTTGTTTCTCTGTCTCACTCTTGTATGCTTTGCTGTCCTGCTGTCCCCGTGTCACTGTAATGTCTCTGCTGGTTTCTGTTATCTCTCTCTGTTACAGGTACATTTTAATATCCTTGTCTTTCATTCTTATTGCTTACTGTTTCTCTTCTGGCTTATCTCTCCAGTATTGTTGCTCTTTACCTGCCTGTAGTTGTGAATGATCTCTCTCCTCTCATGTAATGTCTCTGCAGCTCTCTCTCTTCCTTATTTTAGTTTTCAGTAGTGCTCACTTGTCTGTGGCTCTGCCTTGCTCAGACTGTCTCACCAATAGCTGGTCTCTTCTTGTCTCTCTCCTATATCTCCTCACAAAATCAAGCTTATCTCTTGCTACCTCATCAGCTCAGTCTCCACGGCTACTTGACTCCTCCCCCTCACTAGCCTACAACTGCCAAAAACCTGTTACTTCCACCCTGCACATGCCCAGCTTCTCTCTCCTCTTTCCTGCTCATGGGCTCCCCCTGGCGGCACCTGCAGATTCCCCTTATAGCAGCCCTCCCCACAAAAAGTTAATGCATATTTAACCCTTGGTGTGTGTGTTCGTTGCAATGACACGCACACAGGGTTACATTCACCCCCTTTTTTTAAATTGTAGTCCCTACAATTTTTCTTTTAACTAAAGCACAATGTCAACATATGTTCCAAACTGTTCAGGAAGCGGTGAAGGTAAATTATTTTTCCATTTTGACTCGTGGTCTAGTTCTGTTTATGTAGAACATCTTTGCTATTCCTTCTCTGAATTCCCAAACTCTTTGTCTTGAGCTTCCTTGACGCTTGTAAGTTGTAGGATTTCTGGTGAATGTAGAGTCCTTTTATAGCGCTTGATCCGTTGAGGTTGGGGCACCAGCTGCCAATATGATTCCAACTCCTTTCTTCATGAAGGCTCCATTTTCCATTGTATCAATCCATCTTCAGTCTTCTCTGAAAGTTGTTTAGGATCAGCCATCTGAGTAGAGTACTGGTTTACTACAGGCTTGTTTTTTCTGCAGGAGTCCAGATAATTTCCTTCTTGCTCATTATTTCCATCTTTCATTGATCTTTTACTATCAAAGAATGTACTGTACAATTTAGGAGGAAGTGAACCCTGGACATGTTTCAATCTAGAATCCTGTTCCAACGTTGATGATATAGAACATCTTAGCTCTTCTTTCTCTGATATATCAAAACTCCTAGGTTCTTCTCTCAGTGTTGCAACCTTGATAGGTGGATGTCTAATTGTCGAAGCTCTACAATGATATGATACACTGGGACACCTCCAGGAGGACTGATGTTCTTCTTCTTGTTGGTCATTGGACATTCCACCATGGGAGCAATTACTTCGACTTCCATACGACTGAAACTGTTTGCATACTGTAGCATATCCACTGCATTGAATTTTAGTACCACCAGGTCCAGTCACATTAGCGGCCTGTTTTCCTTTTCTTCCTTCCACAACATCAAACTGGACGATTGCTCCACTCCTCACACTAAACAGAATTTTCCATGGGTTGTTCTTTTTAATAGCAGTCCAGTGTACAAACAAATCTTCCTTAGTGTCCTTCCGGGTTATAAATCCATAACCTCGTTTCATATTAAACCAACTTACAGTACCCAAGACCTTACTGGCCAAGATATTCTTTTCCATTTTCCATAGATTTTTCTTCCATCTTCTTCTGACTTGTTTTAATGGTTTGGCCATCTGACACCCCACAAAAGTTCCTAAATGATTAACATGGGCCTGCTGGATGTCTTCTGCAGTTCGACACTTACGTACAGGATACCTATCTATGGTTATGTGATTTGGAGATATGCTTCGTGACAGACTCAATTGCTGCTTTAACACAGAAACTTCTTCACTCATAGTTTTCACAATTTCTTTAATTTCTTCTCTTTCCTCTGGAGTTTGTCTACATTTTTGTGATGGCCCGAGTCCTAGACAGTTGTTTTTAAGGTGAACCAGTTCCTCCTTTATTTCTTGTATGGACACTCTTAACTCTTTTAGCTCTTTCTCTGTTTGTTCACTCGTATCTTCTTTAGGGAGGTAGGTATTGCGAGATCCAGCCATCTCTCGATGGAGAAAAGTCATTTGAAATGGTTCTTCCTCTTGCCCATATTTGATAGCCAAATTCTGCAGCTTAAGGAAATCAAGATCAGGTTTTGTTTCCAATCTTTGCTTCAGGGCTTGACGGACGAAATTGCTTTTGATTCCTAAAACAAATTGATCTCGCAACCAAGTAGTATCATCTGCAGGGTTATTAACTCCATCCACTTCCTCTCTCTTGTGCAGAGCTCCCATCAATTCCTTCAGTGCATTAGCATATTGTGGTAATGTTTCATTTTCTTTTTGATTGCGCTCCAGAAACCTCTTTCTTAATACGTGCGTGTCAGACGGATCACCATACACTTCTTCTAACACCAAAATAATGTCCTCCAGCGGAACAGGAGCTCTCAGATTTGCATTTATCACTGTTCTACGAGCATCTCCTTCTAGGGCAGTTGTCGCTACCTCCATCTGCAGCTCTATGGGCACTTTATAAGCCAGCACAGCACTCTGGATTCTTTCACTCCACTCTCTTAGGATCACATTATAACCATTAAACTTTGGTAAGTACACAGCTAGCATTCCCATGGCAGTCATTGTTAGTGCAGAGGGTACAGCCATGGCCCTTTCTCCAGCTGCTGAAGTGGAAGACTCTGACAGGGGTGAAACCTCCGCTGCATGAGCGTCCATCCTGCCGACTACGCCAAATGTAACACCTCTATAATGCTTGAACTGCAAAGAAATCCTCCAGACACCAATTAAGTTCTTTTTAAGAAATATTTGTATTAAATCATATGGATAAAAAAAGTTTAGTGACAAAACACATTCATAAACTTCTTCTTAGCAGATGAGTATAGGTAGGCCTCTGTATACATCCGCCTGCTAGGATCAGGGCTAGTTCAGGAAACATATATGTGATACAGTTTATTTGCATGAACTTGCCAGAATTTTCCTCACACAGCGCTCCGCTAGCTGACAGTTCTTCACCACTGTCTTTTTAAAGTGGACCTGAATTATTGCACAGGACAGAAGGAAACTTAGAGAAATGTCTGGCGGTTACCTAGCAACATCCAGGATAGGACAGAATATGTGAAATTGATGATTGTGAATGATCACTTAACATATAAGAAGCACCGCTCTCTCCACTGTATTTTGTCTGACAGCTGTTGTCACACAATCTCTTCAGACACTGCACTGCAGTCTTCACTGCTTTTCACTTGTTTCTCTGTCTCACTCTTGTATGCTTTGCTGTCCTGCTGTCCCCGTGTCACTGTAATGTCTCTGCTGGTTTCTGTTATCTCTCTCTGTTACAGGTACATTTTAATATCCTTGTCTTTCATTCTTATTGCTTACTGTTTCTCTTCTGGCTTATCTCTCCAGTATTGTTGCTCTTTACCTGCCTGTAGTTGTGAATGATCTCTCTCCTCTCATGTAATGTCTCTGCAGCTCTCTCTCTTCCTTATTTTAGTTTTCAGTAGTGCTCACTTGTCTGTGGCTCTGCCTTGCTCAGACTGTCTCACCAATAGCTGGTCTCTTCTTGTCTCTCTCCTATATCTCCTCACAAAATCAAGCTTATCTCTTGCTACCTCATCAGCTCAGTCTCCACGGCTACTTGACTCCTCCCCCTCACTAGCCTACAACTGCCAAAAACCTGTTACTTCCACCCTGCACATGCCCAGCTTCTCTCTCCTCTTTCCTGCTCATGGGCTCCCCCTGGCGGCACCTGCAGATTCCCCTTATAGCAGCCCTCCCCACAAAAAGTTAATGCATATTTAACCCTTGGTGTGTGTGTTCGTTGCAATGACACGCACACAGGGTTACAGTGAGATTAGGGAACTGTGCTTATGAGAGTTCCCTAGACGTTCTGTCCACATCTCTGGCATTATGGTACAATGTATACAACACAATGAGCATCATCCAGCAATCCCAACCCACAGAGCTGCCCCTGTCCCCCCCCAGATCCACATTCTAGTCTTCTTACTTTTCCCTTCTGATATCTTTGGAGGACCCTATTAGACCCTTTCTGATTTTTTTTCTGTCCTGTGCTGTTTCCAGTAACCTTTGATGTACAATATGTCAGAACCTTACCTGAGTTATGAGATATGCCACTTAAAGGGATACTGTAGGGGGGTCGGGGGAAAATGAGCTGAACTTACCCAGGGCTTCTAATGGCCCCCCGCAGACATCCTGTGTTGGCGCAGCCACTCCCCAATGCTCCGGCCCCGCCTCCGGTTCACTTCTGGAATTTCTGACTTTAAAGTCAGAAAACCACTGCGCCTGCGTTGCCGTGTCCTCGCTCCCGCTGATGTCACCAGAAGTGTACTGCGCAGACACAGACCATACTGGGCCTGCGCCGTGCGCTCTTGATGACATCAGCGGGATCGAGGACACGGCAACACAGGCGCAGTGGTTTTCTGACTTTAAAGTCAGAAATTCCAGAAGTGAACCGGAGGCGGGGCCGGAGCATCGGTGAGTGGCTGCGCGGGCACAGGATGTCTGCGGGGGACCATTAGAAGCCCCGGGTAAGTTCAGCTCATTTTCCCCACGACCCCCCTACAGTATCCCTTTAAGTGGTATCAAGCCAAGGGTACTATATCAGTCATAGCAAAATATGTATTTGAGATGTTCCACAATGTTATTTGCTCTTTTGCATGTTTCCCTCGAAATTTAAAAAACTCTGAAAAAGTTTCCTAAATAAATAATGGTAATATATATATACAGTATATATATATATATATATATATATATATATATATATATATATATATATATATATATATATATATATATATATATATATATATATATATATATATATATACACACACACACAGTATATATGCAAGCTCTAGTGCTACATTTGACCATTTCACCATTAACTTGCCAATAACTTTATCAATGCTTCTCACGGTCACACCTAAATGATCTATATCTTGTTTTTGTTTTTGTTTTTTTTTACCACAAGTAAGGCTTTTTGTAGGCTTTTTTTAGGCTTTTGTTGTAATTTCTGTACTTTCTATGCATTTTAAAGGGAAAAATAAATAAAAATTAAAAAAAATACACTACTTGTCAGATTTTAACCCCTATACTGTTAAAATAATCAGTGCTACTGTAGTTAAAACCCACACGTTGTATTTGCCTATCTGTCCTGGTTATGACAACATTGAAATTATGTTCCTAGTACAATGTATAGTGTCAATATTTGGGGGGAAATAAAGGTGTATTTTTCAATTTTATGATTTTAGTTTTCTCATTTTACGCTATCAATAATTACACACCCTCGTTGCCAAAAATAACAGTAATATACCTTCATAACATACATATTTAAAAAACAAAACGGATTCCCTAAGGCAACAATTTACAAAGTTGAGTAGTTAGTTTGGGTGAAAAAACACATCCATACATCAAGGTTAACCAAAGGGAAAAACACATACACACACATAACCCAGTTGATCCAGTGTTCTCTTTTAAATTCTATCACTTTTTACTGATTTGATTGTGTTTTACTAAAAATAATTCACATGACATGGGCCTCAACCTTAAAACACCCCAAAATCTATTGCTTGTCATGGTTAAAATGATACCCTATATAAATAATCAGATAGCTTTCTGGGCACCCAGCAGACTGTTAAAGGGAATTTGAAGTGACAGGGATTTGGAGACTGTCATACTGTATTTAATTCCTTTTAAAAAAAAATACCAATTCCCCAACTGTCCTGCTGATCCTCTTCCTCTAGTACTTTTAGCCATAGACCCTGAACAAGCATGCAGCAGATGTTTCTGACTAACATCTGACTAGATTAACTACATGCTTGTTTTAGGTGTATGATTCAGACATTACTGCAGCCAAGGATCAGCAGGACGGCCGGGGAACTGGTATTGCTGAAAAATAAATAAATATAGCAGCCTCTGTATACCTCCTGCTATGGGTTCCCTGTAGCCATAAGTAGCACCAATTACTTTTTCAAGGCCATTTTTTTCAACCAAAATGATACGGTAGTGTCAAAACAAAGCCCCTGGATTGTCTGAACATTCAAGTAAAGCCATAAATGTCACTGTCCATCCTGAAAACTAGAGATCCAGGCAACTCAGATACTGATATTTTGTGGTTTTGCTGAGATTTGACCAAAACTTTGAAAATGGTGCATTTTTCCTGCTTTTTGTGGCAGGCGCCGCAGCTTTGAAACAGTTCAAATTCTATTACTTTGCTTGTCACAGTTAAAATGAAACCCCTTCTACATCATGGGCTTGATTCACAAAGCGGTGCTAACCTACTTAGCACGTCTAAAGTCTTTAGACGCGCTAACCAGGGTGCTAAGTAGGTTAGCACCGGATTTCTCAATCAGATCGTGCGCTAACTTTGCGCGCGTAAAGTTTTTTACGCGCGCTAAGTCCCATAGGCTTTAATGGGCACTTCGCGCGGTGCGCCCTGTGCTCTGTGCAGTACGCGCATAAAGTTTTACGTGCATAAAGTTTTGAGCGCGTAAAGTTTTATGCGCGAAAAGCTTGTTTAGACGTGCTAAGGGGGTTTTCACAGGCGTGCTAACAGTTAGCACTGCTTTGTGAATCAAGCCCCATCTGAGAGCTTCTCGAGCACACAGCAGAGTGTTAACTCCAGGTAGCACCGGTGGCTTTTTCAAGGACAGTTTTTTCAACAAATATTATACAGTAGTGTCAGTCTTTCTAAGCAAAGCATACTGATGTTTTCTATTATATTTTTGTTAGAAGACAGCTTATCAGACTAAGGCCATGTTATGGAGAGTGGGTAACCCTATTCACTGAGCTTTCACCAAACGGCTAACCCAGTACAGCAAGGTCTCTAAACATGAAACACAAATACATTGGTACTCACTGCTAATGAAGTCAGAAGCTGTAGTGTCCAGGGTTGGACTGGGCCACAGTAGTACAGTTTTTTCCCTCGGTGGGCCCTGCCTCCAGGTCTCTGATGGGCCCCCTCCCCTCCTTGTCTGACAGAGCTCCAATTGCTGCCTGCAGCACAAAAATTCTCTTCTCAGTGCTGTAATCACTCATGCTGAGAGCAGTGGCGTAGCTAAGGAGCTGTAGGCCTCAATGCAAATTTTACAATGGGGCCCCCCGAGACTCTATACATAACAATTGATACGACGCACCAAAACCTGCCAATGGCCACTACAGTGTCAGAGGTGCAAGAAGGGGATGGGAAATAGCTTGTTAATGATTACCACTGTTCAAAATATCTATAGAAGTGATTATTATGAGCACAGGACCAATAGAGAGGTAATACTGTAGTTGAGAGAGGGCCCTTCGGGGCCCCTTTGGCCCAAGGGCCCTGATGCGGTCGCAACCGCTGCAACCTCTGTGGTCGCAACCTCTGCAAAGTAGGACATTACTTTATATTGAAGGAGGGGACTCTATGCAAAGTTTTGCTGGGCAGCAGTGTCTCTGAATTACAATGCTGCTAAGATCATGTACATTTGGCCCTGTCCATAATACATCATGACCAAGCCCACCTTCCGGTGCATGGTCACGCCCTTTTTTCACTGCAATCATGGGATGTGTGGGCCCCAGGTTGAAATTTCTTTGGTGGGCCCCCAGTGTCCCAGTCCGACCCTGGTAGTGTCTTTAGCCAAACTAGTAGTCAGAAGCCAGACGGTGGTCATAAGTTATGCCATGAGGTCACTACTTTGCATGCACAGGTGTAAAACAACTGGTCCTAACACTGATGCTTGTGGTACACCGCTGGTAACACTATACTGTATTGGATGTGCCCCAATTACCTACTGTCATTTTCATACATCAGATTGTTATCAAATCCTTAAAATGTAAGCACACGTGGTCCTTACCCTAACCAGACAATTGTAACATCCTCTTTTCTGTCTACCCATAAATCAGGTGGTATTCCCATGCAAGTTTATTACAGTAATCCAGCAGCTGAACCCAGTGGCGAAGCTTTGGAGCTATGGGCCCCGGTGCGAGTTTTACATAGGGCCCCTCCCAGCACTCTATATATAACACTTGATACGGCGCAACAAAACCTGCCTTGGTCATACATAGTATTAGAGGTGCAAGAATCGGATGGAGAATAGATTGTTAATGATTACTACGATTCAAAGCATCTATAGAGGTGATTATTACCACCACAGGACCAATAAACAGCTAATTCTTTGGTTGAGGAAGGGCCCCATGGGGCCCCTCTGGCCCAAAGGCCCCGATGCGGTCGCTACCTCTGCAACCCCTATTGCTACGCCCCTGGCTGAACCATATGATAAATGCTACATGAAATGTTTGAAATACACTCAACTTCGAAAGACTGTGCAACTATTGATCCAGCTGAACTTTCCGACTAGAATGTATCGAATGATGGTGGACTGACGGTTAAAATGGGATTGTCAGCCACAAAATCAAATTCCATTTAAACACTGCAGTGTGACTTTAACGTTGCCAGAAATCTCACCCCGCGGTGCAAGTTCTCCAATCTGTTCAGGAAGGTCTCTGCTGTAATCATTTTTTCCAAGTAAGCTGAGCTCCATTCTCTCGCTGTCACCAAAGGCAGAGAGAGAGGTGGAAGCTTGTCATCTCACCTCCCACCTTCCTGCTCCTCTCTGGTTGGGCTGAGCACACTGCATTGTGACAGGCTTGACTGAAATCTGATGCTTGTGCTTACACATGGTTGGAATACAAGCCAGAATGACTCAGCACATTGGATGAGAACTGAGGTAAGAAATGACATCAGGGATTCAGATCAGACTGTGGGAAAAAGAAATGGCCTCTGTCAGGAACAGAATTCTCTTCATTTACTTTATAAAATTCTCTCAAATCAAAATGTGGACAGTACAATACATCTGTTACCCTCTTTCCCTGAAAATAAGACCTACCCCGAAAATAGGCCCTAGTTGGAATTTTGAGTTTGCTTGAAATATAAGCCCTACCCTGCAAATAAGCCCTATCGAAAGTTAAAGAGGAGTAAGAGGAAGCCAGCAAGCAGGGACAGCAGTGCAGTGCTGACCAGGCACAGATCCTGTCATCTCAGCACACAGCAAGTTTATCAGCTGTGTACAGAGATTACAGGGCAGGTGCCTGATCAGTACAGTAGCATACCTTCAAACAGCACAGTACAAAGTAACAGGAAATGTTCTGCTGAGAGACACTTCCTGATAGAAATATAAGACATCCCATGAAAATAAGGCCCTAGCACATCTTTTGGAGCAAAAATTAATATAAAACACTAGCTGATGACCCGGCGTTGCCCGGGTATATATTTGGCTGGTGTTGACTCCGCTCACTTTTCCACACCCTAACACACAAACGCTCACTGACCAAGTTTGTGAGCTTTGGGGTCTTTGACATCAATAATTTGTATATAGAAATCAAACAAATCAGATAGGCTGTTTGTGGCTCTGCCCCTGTCCAGCATTTGAACCCCAGTCAACCAATGACCAACTGTAGCAGGTTTGACACATCTGCTATTAACAGTGTAAAAATGCAGGAAATGTATATATTCCCCTTGAAAATCAACAAATGAATTTTGATTGGCTATTATAGGCTCCACCCTCTTCCCTGAATACTAATCAGTCACCCAGTAATCATCTAGGCAAAGTTTGAGAACCCTGCCATTAACAGTGTAAGAATGGCTGCAGTTTATATTTTAACCTGGGCACACAGTCACTCAATGACCAATTTTGTGAACTTTGGGGTCCTTGACCTTAATAATTTGTATTTTCCCAGTGAAATAAAACAAATCTGATTGGCTGTGGCTCTGCCCCCTTTTCTGATTTGAACCCCAGTGACCCAATGACGGACTGTACCAGGTTTGAGGCTTGTGCCATTAACAGGGCAAGCATGCCAGCAATTTCAATATTCCCCTTAAAAAACAACAGGTGAATTTTGATTAGCTTTTGTAGGCTCCACCCACTTTTCTGAATATAAATCCCAGTCACCTAGTAACCAACTGTGCAAAGTTTGAGAACCCTTCCATTAACAGTGAAGAAGGGCTGCAGTTTGCATTTTCCCAGGGAAAATCTGTTGTTGACTCCACCTACTTTTTGTGATCTTGACACACTATGACCAAGTTTGTGAACTTGCGGGTTCCTGGCATCAAAATGGTGTGAATGGAAGCATTTTATCCAGCAAAGAAATCTGATTGTCTGTTTGTGGCTCCACCCCTTTAGTGATTTTGAACCCCAGTCACTTAATGACTGACTGTAGCAGGTTTGAGGCCTCTGCCATTAACAGTGTAAAAATGGCAGCAGTTTCAATATTCCCCTTGAAAATCAATAGGTGAATTTTGATTGGCTGTTGTAGTAGGCTTCACCTACTTTTCTAAACATTAACTCCAGTCAGTAAGTTTGAGAACCCTGCCATTAACAGAGTAAGAATGGCTGCAGTTTATATTCTCCCATGTAACTTACAGTCACTCAATGACCAAGTTTATGAGCTTAGAGGTCCTTGGCATCATTAAGTTGCAATTCCCCATTGAAGTTAAACAAATCTGATTGGCTGTTTGTGGCCTGCCCCCTTTTCAGAACTTAAGCCCCAGTCTCCCAGTGATTGACTGTACCAGATTTAAGAAGAGCAGCTGCAATGTAACTACTCCCCTTAAAAATCAATAGGTGAGTTTTGATTGGCTGTTGTAGGCTCCACCCACTTTCTTGAGTAATAATCCCAGTCATCCAGTGACCAACTGTGTCAAGTTTGAGAACCCTGCCAATAACAGAATGGCTGAAATCAATCTAACAAATCTGATTGGCTGTTTATGGCTCCACCCCCTTTAGTGAATTTGGACCCCAGTCACCCAATGACTGTTTTAGGTTTGAGGCCTCTGGCATTAACAGTGTAAGAATGGTAGCAATGTAAATATTCCCCTTGAAAATCAATAGATACATTTTGATTGGCTGCTGTAGGCTCCACCCACATTTCTGAATATCAATCCCAGTCACTCAGTGACCAACTGTGTCAAGTTTGAGAACCCTGCCATTAACAGTGTAAGAATGGCTGCAGTTTATATTTTCCTATGTAAAAAGTTAGTTGTTTTTGGCTCCGCTCACTATTTCTAACCTTGACATACAGTCACTCAATGACCAAGTTTATGAGCTTTGAGGTCCTTGGCATCAATAAGTTGCAATTTCCCACTGAAATGAAACAAATCTGATTAGCTGTTTGTGGCCTGCCCCCTTTTCAGTGACTGACTGTACCAGATTTGAGGCCTCTGCCATTAAGAGAGCATGAAGAGCAGCAATTTAAATAATCCCCTTGAAAATCAATCAATCCCAGTCACCCAGTGACCAACTGTGCCAAGTTTGAGAACAATGCCATTAACAGTGTAAGAATGGCTGCAGTTTACATTTTCCCATGTAAAAAATGTAGCTGTTGGCGCCACCCACTTATTCTAACCTTGACATACAATGATTCAATTACCAAGTTTATGAGCTTTGGGGTCCTTGGTATCAATAATTTGTATGTTCCCATTAAAATTAAACAAATCTAATTGGCTGTTTGTGGCTCCGCCCCTTTCTGAATTTGAACCCCAGATACCCAGTGATCAACTGTACCAGGATTGAGGCACCTGCTATTAACAGTGTACGAATGGCAGGAATTTAAATATTCCCCTTGAAAAATCAACACATGAATTCTGATTGGGTGTTGTAGGCTCCACCCATTTTCCTGAATATTAATTCCAGTCACCCAGTGACTGACTGTGCAAAGTTTGAGAACCCTGCCATTAACAGTGTAAGAATGGCTGCAGTTTATATTTTCTCAGTGAAATTTGTTTTTGGCTCCGCCCATTTTTGTAACCTTGACACACATTCACTCAATGACCAAGTTAGTGAGCTTTCAGGTTCCTGGCATCAAAAATGTGTGAATGGAAGCAGTTTATCCAGCAAGGAAATCTGATTGGCTGTTTGTGGCCCTTCCCCTTTAATGAATTTGGACCCCAGTCACCCAATGACCGACTGTAGCAAGTTTGAAGCCTCTGCCATTAACAGTGTAAGAATGGCAGCAGTTTAAATATTCCCCTTAAAAATCAATAGTTGAATTTTAATTGGCTGTTGTAGGCTCCACCCACTTTCCTGATTCTTAATCCCAGTCACCCAGTGACCAACTGTGGCAAGTTTGAGAACCCTGCGATTAACAGTCTAAGAATGGCTGCAGTTTACATTTTCCCATTAAAAATGAATGGCTAAAATTTGATTGGTAGTTTTATGCTCCGCCCACTTTTCCTGGATTTATAACCTCGGTCACCAAGTGACCAACTGTGCCATGTGTGGGGACTCTGGCTTGATTACTGTGAGAATTGCAGACTTTTACATTTTTTCCATTGACATGAATGGGTGAAATCTGATTTGCTGTTTTGTAGCTCCGCCCAGGTAAGGGGGGGGCGGGGGGTGACCCCCAGAACGTATCATCCCAGGTAGTAAGGGATCTGTGTACCAAGTTTCGTTCAAATCGGTCAAGGCGTTTTCGAGTGATCGCGGCACATACACACATACACACACACACATACATATACGCACACACACACACACTGTACACACACACACACATACACACATACACACACACACATACACACACACACACACACACACACACATACACACACACACACACACATACACACACACACACACACACACACACATACATACATACATACACACATACATACTACATACACAGATACATACACACACATACATATCCGATTTTATATATATAGATTATTCTTTTCAGGGAAACAAGTAGAACAAGTATTCTTCCGCTGGATCTTAGAGACAAAACTGTAGGCCCGATGTCACCTTGTATACAGCTTTATTAAATACAGAGAGATAAATTATCTTATAAAATGTATAGTCATTTCTTCACTTTTTTTTCATTTCAGGCTTCAAGTTTCCATGCATTAAATGTTTTCTACACTGCTGACTTTGCTCCAGGCTATCAGAGAAGATTATTACTATTATTGATTTATACAAAAACAACATGTTCCTTGGAGCTGTACAAAGTAGGACACAAACTTGGGGTGCATAATAATACAACAATGGTATACACCAATATACACCGTACAGAATTGGTATATAATACAGAATTGGTAATGACAGTGACAAAAGAAACATGATGAATAAAATGAATAATGAATTCCAAGACACAAATGGGAGAGAGCCCTGCCCCTGTGAGCTTACAATCTAATAGAATAGTCGGTGAACAAGAGGTGGGGTAGTATGCAATATTTATACCTAGAGGCAGTGTGTTTTTTGATGATCTAGTAAGGATCTTGGCCAGAGGTCAGATGATGGACAGATTAATAACATGTGATTATGGACACTAAAGATACCAATGAAGAAGCAGATATTTTGCCGAATTTATGATGCCACTTTTGTACTGTAGCAGAAAATGCAGCTTCAGTTACTCAACATGATGGAGACAGAGAATATGACCTGCATCAGTATCAGTGATTTCACCCTCAGTGGAATACCGGATCTGGATGATCTGAATTTCTGGCTTGGCTTTCCCCTCGTTTTATTGTACATTATGGCTGTCCTGGGAAACCTCACCATCATCTATATCATTAAGGTTGACCAAGCCCTCCACAAGCCAATGTATATCTTCCTCTTTATGTTATCTGTTGTGGACCTTCTAATAGCCACCACGACCATGCCCAAAATGCTGGCAATCTTCTGGTTTGACAGTCGCCGGATAACTTTTGACGTATGTCTAACGCAGGTCTTTTGGATCCATTTCTTGCCCAATATTGAGTCTGGAATCCTGATGGCCATGGCTGTAGACCGATATGTGGCCATTTCCCACCCTCTTAAATATTCTTCTATTTTAACCAATCAGACAATCATAAAGATCACCTTCTCCATTATGGTCAGAGGGGCAGCTACAGAAATACCTCTCCCATTCCTTCTCAAGAGGTTCCCCTTGTGGAAGAGCAATCTGCTGACCCATTCCTACTGCCTCCACCCAGAGGTCATGAAGCTGGCATGTGGAGACATAACGGTCAATGTCATACTTGGATTGGTCACTGTGTTTTCCGTCATGTGCAATGACTCTCTGTTCATTTTCTTCACATATCTGTTGATCATTAAGACGGTGGTTTTCTTAAAGGAAGAGTCCAGCCTGAAGGCCTTAAGTACCTGTACAGCCCACATATGTGTCGTCCTTATCTACTATGTACCTCTGATTAATTCCACTGTGTCTAATCGAGTTCCATATGGTTCCATACCGAACCTACCTATCCTATTCAGCAATACTTACCTCCTTATTCCTCCCGCCATTAACCCTTTAATCTATGGAATTAAAACAAAGCAGATACGCAAAAGACTCATCAAACTATTTAGCAATATAAAATGTACAAGGTAAACATCCTGGAAATGTGGACAGATAAGTAAAGTGTGTAAAGAATGAAGTTTTTCATTGTGAGATTTTGTTGCGACTTTTCAGCTAATATTTATAACTATTTATTTTTAAGTTTTTCATTTAAGTACTGTTATATTATGTGTTTAGCAATAAAATCCACGTACAAAAGAATAAGATCATACACCCTTAATTATTTATATGTTTGGAATTAAAGGAGTAAGTGGAGTTGTTACTTGTTTTAATGCTGTGTAATATTAAAAATAAAATTGCTTATTTACGAAAACAGGAAATAAATTCCGGAGTTTAATTCAGCCAAAAGAGAACCTCAGAAAATCTGTTCATTTACACAGGAGTATTTATATAATTGACGTTTAATATGTCAGCATGCTCTATTAAAGTGTACCCAAGGTGATATATGACATGATGAGATATAACATGTGTATGTAAACCAGGCTGTTCTACTTCTTTTAATTTGCTGCAAAAAAGAGCTAATTTCCAGTCATTGAAGTGACAGCTTCTGTCTTGTCGGTACCTTGTTGGGAATATAGTAAACATCACTGATAAGCAAATTACAGCCATAAAAGTTTTCCTGGCAGAATACAACTTCTGAGAGCAGAGTAATATATAGAAAAATGGTCAATATTTTCATTTAGGAATACTTAATAGGCTGCTACTGAGCGGAGACCACAAAACATTCAATTTATCTTGTAAATGTTTAAATAGAAAATAAAACCATGGGATATCAAAAACAGTTATTTTTAGGAGCAGGAGGATGAATAAAATTGGGCTCTTTTCCACTAGCCGGGTGCAACCACTAGGTGGCGATAAAACTCCAGCAGAGTTACATCTTTCCCTACTATCCATGGCGGCCTGAAGGGGGAATAGTAATTAACGCCACCTAGTGGTTGCGCCCGGCTAAAGGAGGAGTAGTACCTAAAATTGTTTATCTCATCATTTTTAACCTTAGGTTTTCTTTCTTTCACGTGAAAGACCAATACAAAGTAGTGTACATGTGAGAAGTGGATCGAAAATCATACATCATTCCAAACATTGTTTACAAATAAATAACTGCAAAGTGGGGTGTGTGTAATTATTCGGCCCCCTGATTCAATACTTTGTAGAACCACCTTTTGCTGCAATTACAGCTGTCAGTCTTTTAGGGTATGTCTCTACCAGCTTTGCACATCTAGAGACTGAAATCCTTGCCCATTCTTCTTTGCAAAACAGCTCCAGCTCAGTCAGATTAGTGGACAGCGTTTGTGAACAGCAGTTTTCAGATCTTGCCACAGATTCTCGATTGGATTTAGATCTGGACTTTGACTGGGCCATTCTAACTCATAGATATGTTTTGTTTTAAACCATTCCATTGTTGCCCTGGCTTTATGTTTAGGGTCATTGTCCTGCTGGAAGGTGAACCTCCACCCCAGTCTCAAGTCTTTTGCAGTCTCCAAGAGGTTTTCTTCCAAGTTTGCCCTGTATTTGGCTCCATCCATCTTTCCATCAACTCTGACCAGCTTCCCTGTCCCTGCTGAAGAGATGCACCCCCGAGCATGATGCTGTCACCACCATATTTGACACTGGGGATGGTGTGTTCAGAGTGATGTGCAGTTTTAGTTTTCCGCCACACATAGCATTTTGCATTTTGGCCAAAAAGTTCCATTTTGGTCTCATCTGACCAGAGCACCTTCTTCCACATGGTTGCTGTGTCCCCCACATGGCTTGTGGCAAACTGCAAATGGAACTTCTTATGCTTTCTGTTAACAATGCCTTTCTTCTTGCCACTCTTCCATAAAGGCCAACTTTGTACAGTGCATGACTAATAGTTGTCCTATGGACAGAGTCTCCCACCTGAGCTGTAGATCTCTGCAGCTCGTCCAGAGTCACCATGGGCCTCTTGACTGCATTTCTGATCAGCGCTCTCCTTGTTAGGCCTGTGAGGTTTAGGTGGGTGGCCTTGTCTTGGTAGGTTTACAGTTGTGCCATACTCCTTCCATTTCTGAATGATCGCTTGAACAGTGCTCCGTAGGATGTTCAAGGCTTTGGAAATCTTTTTGTAGCCTAAGCCTGCTTTAGATTTCTCAATAACTTGATCCCTGACCTGTCTTGTGTGTTCTTTGGACTTCACGGTGTTGCTGCTCCCAATATTCTCTTAGACAAGCTCTGAGGCCGTCACAGAGCAGCTGTATTTGTACTGACATTAGATTACACACAGGTGCACTCTATTTAGTCATTAGCACTCATCAGGCAATGTCTATAGGCAACTGACTGCACTCAGATCAAAGGGGGCCGAATAATTATGCACACCCCACTTTGCAGTTATTTATTTGTAAAAAATGTTTGGAATCATGTATGATTTTCGTTCCACTTCTCACGTGTACACCACTTTGTATTGGTCTTTCATGTGGAATTCCAATAAAATTGATTCATGTTTGTGGCAGTAATATGACAAAATGTGGAAAACTTCAAGGGGGCCGAATACTTTTGCAAGCCACTGTATATATACACAGTATATATTAGGGATGGGCCGCCGAATCTGGCGAATCCGGTAATCCCTTGAATATTGGGAAATATTCGTGGATTCAAATCCCGACACCATTTACCGCTCTCCAAATCTGCCGAATCCCGACGCTACGTCCCCACGCATCCGCCGATCCCCCCGCTTGCCATCGTCCTCCTCCGCCCCTCTCCCCCACCGCACCTCCTCCGCTTGCCCCCGGCATAGTTAAGAAGTATCCGCTCACCTATCCAGAGCAGAGTGCAGAGCCGCAGACCTCTCGCTGACTTCCGTGTTCCCCCTAGTGACCGGCTTTTACTATTACGTCATCAGTTAAAGCCGGTCCAGCCACTAGGGGGAACAGGGAAGTAAGCAAGAAGTCTGACACTCTGCTCTCCAGTGGAAGGTGAGCGGGAACTTATTTATGCAGGGGGGGGGGGAGCAGAGGAGGAGGCTGCGGGGGGCGGGGGGGGCGGAGGAGCACGGGGCTACCTTTGTGAAGACCCCTATACCCTGCTACCTATACTTAAGGCCCCTTTACCTACCTACCTACCTATACTGAAGGCCCCTTTACCTACCTATACTGAAGGCACCTATACCTGGCTCCCTATACTGAAGGCCCCTTTACCTACCTACCTACCTACCTACACTGAAGGCCCTATACCCTGCTACCTATACTAAAGGCCCCTATACCTACCTACCTACCTATACTGAAGGCCCTATACCCTGCTACCTATACTGAAGGCACCTATACCCTGCTACCTATACTGAAGGCACCTATACCTATCTACCTATACTGAAGGCCCTATACCCTGCTACCTATATTGAAGACTCCTTTACCTGCCTACCTATACTGAAGGCCCCTTTACCTACCTACCTACACTGAAGGGCCTATACCCTGGTACCTATACTGAAGGCCCCTATACCTACCTACCTATGCTGAAGGCCGTATACCCTGCTACCTATACTGAAGACCCCTTTACCTACCTACCTACCTACCTATACTGAAGGCAATATACCCTGCCACCTATACTGAAGGCACATATACCTTGCTACCTATACTGAAGGCCCCTATTCCTTGCTACCTATTCTGAAAGCTACCTATATTGAAGGCACCTTTACCTAGCTACCTATACTGTGGGTACCTATGCCTGGGTACCTATACTGCGGGCACCTATGCCTGGGTACCTATACTGCAGGCAATTATACCATAGATCGCACAATTCTTATGTGCAGGATTCGTTCGATTCGTGATTCGAAAGGTTTGAGATATTCGAGAACCTTTTTAGATTCGGATTCGGATTCGAAGAAATTGTGGATTCGTCCCATCCCTAGTATATACAGTGACCAAGAAATTAGAGACACCCTCTAATAATGAGTTGGTACAACTTTAGCGCTGATCACTGCTGATATTCTTCTTGGCATGGACTCAGCAAGATGCTGATATCGTTGCTGAGAAATGTTGGCCCAAGTTGGGTCAGATATTGGATGGAGCACCTGTGTATGTGGGTTGAGGAGTTCATAACCAAGACTTGGAATTTTTAGGCCAATCACAAGTCAAGGAAGTATTACACCAATCAGAGAATGCAAAAATTTACTGTAGGAATCGGAATAGTGCAGAAATTTTGGACCAATCAGAAGGCCTAAAATTTCCACGGTATTTAGATTTTTTGCTGTAAACTTTTGCCTTCTCTGATTGATCCAATACTTCCGACTTGGCTAATACATCCAAGTATTTGGCCGATGAGAGTATTCAGAAGTGCCGCAAATGTCCGTATAATAGTGTTCGTCTGCAAAATATAGAGCATTCTGCAAAATCAACCTTTTTAAAAATTACCTAACTTTAACAAAAATGGCAAGAAAAACCCTTTCCACATACATCAGAATCAGAGATCGGCATTTGCAGAAATTGGAATTCCGTTGGTATCAGAAATCAGCATTTCTGATCATCCCTTTATACTTATCACCACTGCTGTAAGGGGTCCAGTCCCCAATAATCAACACTTTACCTTATTTCCAAAGTGATGATTCTCCTAATGACCTTGTTATAGTAGGTGCAAGTAGGTTGCAAATCCAATTGTCTGAAATGGAAAAAACGGTGGTGTTTGAGTTCGTTTTCCACAGATCCCCAATTTCATAAATAGTGGTAGCCAAGATAAGAGTCAATGGTCACTATTTCCAGGGAGAATTAACAGTCACATTTGGTGGCCCATCAATTTAAGGGAACAGAGCTGTGAATTACCCGTTTTGGGGTTATTGGTGATAAAGTGTTGATTTTCATTGACTAAAGTTTGATCGCCCTTTTATAAATATGGTGCTTTGGTTACCAGACTTTGAAAAGTGAAGGAAATTGAGGCATGTCCGGCTTCTGTGCATGAGGGACATGTAGGGATACAGCTCAACTCGCACCCAGCCAGAAGTGACACTCACGGCACTGATGGAGCCCCGCAGCAATACCCAATCACCCGAGGAGGATGCCATGGAGGTGGACACCATCAAAAAGAGGAAGAAAGGAGGCTCAAAGCTGCAAATAGTGCCGGACATGTTTGCCAGTATGTAGGCTTGGTCCCAGAGCCCTAACAAGCATCCCCAGACTGACGGCAGAGAGAAACTCCTGCCCTGAAGCTCCAGCTCCCTTCACCCACCGGATAAGGCAACTCTTCACCAGGTATTGTCTCCCCATCAGACCACAGCCCAGTTAAGTACCAGCCCAGGATGGCTAATTCCCACAAGCAGGCAGATCTCACTCTTACTGAGCCTTCCCCTCTCATGCCCTGCATAGAAGCCTTCCCTGCAGCTGAGCAGAATATAACACAGTCACAGACTTAAATAAAGGATCTTATACTCTCATTTTACCTATCACTAATAACTTACAACTAGCGATGAGCGCTGTTTTGCCTCACGGGAAGGGTTTTTAAACCCTCTAACTTCGCTCACCACTGTAGTGGGTAAAATGAATTGCAGCAAAACATGAGGAAAGGTTCAATAGTAATATTTATTGAGCTACAATCCTGTTATAATAATTATCTAGGCTTGCAGAATCATAGTTACATTGTATTTGAGTAATTAGTGAACATCAATATTATTTCTTACGAAGTATTGCAGCATGACCCAGAGAAGATCGGGGGACCTCAGCGACCTCGGAGGGGAAATACTTGGCTACACCAACAGACGGCATGTCTGCTTGTCCATCGAAAGCCCTCCAACTCGAAAGTATTTTCCATCCTTTATATAGACAGAATTCAATGTCTGCGCAGGCGCAGAACATGTTTCATCCATGCACCTGTGCAGATAAGGGTGCGTGATCACCATGTGCTTGTATCAGTGCACCTGTGCAGACAAGACACATGACTGCGTGATCACAACGTGCTTTAGAAGCGTCATAGAACACGTCTGACTATTGTTGCTTATGTGAGAACTTGCGCACAACATCTCATATTTTGACTAGTGTTGGAGATAGTAACATTCTCATTGTCAGTTGCCCATGAGAATGAAAAAAACATGTTTACTAAAATAACCACTAGTGTTGTGACTAGCAGCATTTCATGGTCAGTTTTCGATGGGAATGAACAAATGTGTTATTTTGAATTATAACTGCCAGTGTTGTAATGAACTATCATAGAACATCCAGTACTAAAAGAAGCTAACATATATGCTGTGAACAGTAATCTCTTATCAATCAATCAGTCAGACATTCATGTCACTTTTGCATCTCAAGCGCCAATACTCTTTTTGCATTCATTTTCACAAAAATAATGTTAAAGAAAATCGGTAATGTAAAAAAAAACCCTCTCCTGGGGGATACTTACCTCGGGAGGGGGAAGCCTCTGGATCCTAACGAGGATTCCCCTTCCTCCGGTGTCCTAGCAATCCAGTGCTGCAGCCCCCTGAACCGCGGTGAGGTAAATTACCTACCGAGATCCAGCGCAGGCACCCTAGCGGCTCTCCATTCGAGTTAAGGTGGGAATAGCCAAACCCGATTGGATCGACTCCACTGCACAGGCGTGAGTCCTTTCGCGCCTGCGCAGTAGAGCGGATAGATCGGATCCGCCTTACTTGAATGAAGAGCTGCTAGTGCGCCTGCGCTGGATTGTGGAGAAGTAAATATATCACAGCTTGTCAAGCTTGTCGGGGGAAGTTTTGGGGGAGCCAGCGCTGGACTGCCTGCAGCTACAGGGGAGGGGGAGGCCTCATTGGGACCCTAAAGGCTTCCCCCTCCCGAGGCGAGTACCCCCCAGAAAGCTTTTTTTTAGTACAGGATCTCTTTAACCACTTAAGGACCACAGGCTTTGCCCCCTCCCCAGTGACCAGGCTATTTTTCACAATTAAGGCCACTGCAGTTTAAGGGATCACAGATTAAGGGAAGTCAGCTCACAACTGATCCTCCCCCCCCCCCCTTTTTCTGCCCCCAGAGCTTTCTGTTGGTGGGCTGTGATCACTCCCAGGATGTTTATTTATTTTTTATCAATATTTATTTCTTCTTTTTTTAACAATAAATATTACTATTTTTTTTTATTTTTATATCAGCCCCTCCCTCCCCTGCCAGCCAATCAGCGTGATCGGCTGTCATAGGCTTCAGCCTATGAGAGCCGATCTCTCTCCTGCCTCCCAGGGGGACAGCCGTGTCACATGGCTGTCCCCAGTACAGCGCTGCCTTAGATCACAGCACTGTACAGTGTTATTAGACAGCGGTTTCGCCATCTAACAGTCTCCTAGCGGAGATCACCTTTTTGCACTTTCCGCAAATTATTGACTTTTTGCATTTTTGCAAAATACAAGCTATTTTGGTGAACATTTTCTCAAAATCGAAAATAGCATTTTCGATGGGAAAATGACTTTGGCGAAAATTGGCAAGCAACACTGCTTACAACAAGCTGTCGGCTCCCTAGGGGACATACTCTTTCTTAATGAGGAGGAAATCAACTTACTAAGGAACACAAGAAAGAAAGGCCCATAGGATCTCACAGGGCTTCGGAGGGCCCACCATGTTGGACACTTTCTGAACTGAGAGGGAAGGGGGCAGGCAGGGGTTTAGAGGCCAGGAGGAGTGTTTGTGGAGTGGGAGGGCCAGAAAGCATTTGCTCCCCTCCAGTCATTGGCTAGAATAGGCAGGAACAGAGGAGCCAGCCAAGGAGGAAGAAGAGGTGCTTACCAGTCTGTGAGCAGGAACGAGTCTGCCGCCCCCCCCCCCCCCTTCCCCCCTAATGTTCGTTTGATATTTGGTTTGTGAGTGTCTTTGTTTGTTTCCTACGTTTCATTTAGGTGGTGTAAGCATGGAGGCATCTTGACATTGCTTCCTGCTGGAGAGGGTTGTTGGAGATCCTCTAATAGTCAGTCATTATGGTAAGAATACGCTGTGGTGTGCTTTCCTTGGACTTAAATATAGACATCATCAGATGAGGACCGTGTTGGTAAAACTATACAGTTGTCCCCGAGCCAGTGATCGCTAATAGGGGCCTTGGCTTTGCAGTGTTTAAGTGTTGGGCAACATCCAGACCCCCTCTCTCTTCTTCTGGAATGTTGAGTCCTGGTTGACTCACATTGTTATGTTTATTTGAGATTAAAGGGCTGCTGTGGCCCATTAAATCTAATTAGCAGTCTGTGTGTTATTTCAGGGGAATGGCATTTTGGTGAGCGGTTGGCTAGGTTTTAAACGGCCTCTCTTCCAAATATCGGGGAGTCATTACTCTGGTAGTTGGTCTCGGAGGGAAGATCAGCAATCTGATATTAATTGGCTCAAACGTAAAGCTGCAGATCTGGAGGATCGTACCTGCCGGTCAAACATGAAAGTCAGGGGAATTACTGAAACTGTGTCTCTGGGTACCCTGAAAAACCAGACCCTCAAACTAGTTAAAACACTTCTAACTGACTTATCCGATGATAGTAGAGCTGATTGTTGAAAGGGCCCTCAGACTGCCGAAACCTATCATCCCTCTGATACAATTCTTCGAGACATGATCCTTACTTCTTTGCTTCCCAACTAAAGATAATTTATTGCTGTATCTAAACCAGTTCAGGACCCCAGGTTTATACTCCCCTAGTGACCAGGCTATTTCTTGAGAAATAAGTGTTCTGAAGCTTTAATAGCTCGTTGCAGAACCACACTACTGAGCACACAAATGAAACCCCTCCCCTTTTCTGCCCACCAACAGAGCTTTCTGTGGGTGGGCTCTGATCGCTTGTGTAATATTTGTTTTTGTTTTATTTATTTGTATTTTTTTAAACTTTTCATTTATTTTTACTATTCCCCACCCTCCCCCCGCCAGCCAATCAGGGCGATCCTCTCTCACAGGCATCAGCCTATGAGAGCGGATCGTGATCAGAGCCTCTCCAGGGGACAGACGAGTGGCACAGCTGTCCCCATTACAGTGCTGCTGTAGATCGCAGCACTATACAATGTAAATAGATAGTGGTTTCACAGGCTGCTAGCAGCGATCGTCACTGGTAGACTGATGATGGAGCAGAGCTCTGTCACTCAAGCGGGGGGCGCATGATCCCCTGTGAAACCCCACCTGAGGAATTGATGCCTTTTGGCATTACGCGGTCCTGGGGCTGCCACCTTCCCGATGCCTATCGGCGTTAAGCGGTCGGGAGGGGGTTAAATAAGGTGGCTCATTGCCAGAGCCATACAAAAACATCCAACTGTGTTCTGACCTTTCACAGGTGACCTTAGTGATGTGAAAATCACTCACTATATGCCTCATAGAAAACCACATTCTATACAAATGGGGGTTCCCCATTAAATAAATAATTACTAAAGCTGGTAAGACATCTGTTGTAGCCTCCTTGGAAGATGGTGTGAAGTTCTTCCATTACTGAGACCTCCACCCAAATACATCTAACCAACACAAGCAAAGGTCCACACCCACAGCAATATTACCAATGCCTGGTGGCAATCTGCTAACGTGGAATCTCACTGCCTAATCTGTACTAACATGGTCTGATCATGGTTCTCTGGACTGTGTCCACCTGACTCCACCACAGGGCCTGTATCACATTTGTTTGTGACTTTCACATTCCTTTCTTGTTGGCTTCCCAGTTACTCGCCCCAAATCCGGGCATTCTCGGTGTAAGTGCAGAGCTCGTCTTACCTTCACCAACCCCCCAGATGTGTACTAAAAACTTGTGGAACTGTCTGCTTCATCTTTACATCACATTTTATTTGTATTTTTCACATTACATTTTTATTGATCTCTTTAGTAATCAAATACAATTATACAACAAAAAGGTACATTGTATGAAATTATACCATTGTTGTACGCACATCCATCTAACTGCATAATTCTCAGAAAAGTATAATGTGTTTACAAGGCGTTCAAAAGCAAAAGCTATATATTAAAATACAATGAATTCTAGTATTCAAATGAAAATGTTACTCGGATATGTAGCTTATAGAAATAGAGAGAAAACCGTAACCATTATCTTGTCTCTTACAGCTGGTTGGCCATAGAGCCACTCTAGTAGACTTGTTAGTGGCTGATATCAGGGTGTCTGAGACTTACCAAGTTCAAAAAATGACTGGGTCTCCACCTGGATAAATGCAGTATCGCTGAACTTTCTTTATTGTTAACACTTGATAAAGGCCTGTGTGCCGAAACGTCGTGTTTTTTATTACTATGGTGCAATAAAGAAAGTTCAGCGATACTGCATTTATCCAGGTGGAGACCCAGTCATTTTTTGAACTTGTTGCTGCTGATCGTTACACCCTTAAGGATCCGGGTGTGGACTGGTTGACTCCCTGGTCCCCTTCATATTGTCCAGTTGAGCTCTGGAGACCGTTTGCTACTACTATTGTCTGAGACTTACCAGCACACAATCAGTAATCTTTGCTAATTGTTACAGCTACATATTAATAAACTAGAACAACAGAACATTCAAAATGTCTTACTATCATACATATAGGCACATTAATGTATATAGAGTTGAGCTGAAATTTTCGAAATTTCGCATTTCTATAATTACGCATGCGAAATTCGCGATTACGATGCGAAATTGCGGTAGCGTAATTGCCATTAAAATCGTAATTGAAAATACCGTAAGCGTAATTTTCAATGCGAAATTTCGCGTTTCGTTCATGCCGTAATTTCGCATTAAACGCTACCGTAATTTCGCGTTAAACCGTAACGCTCCGTATAATCTAAAAAAGCCGCCGACTTTAAGGGTTAATAGCAAAGCCCCCTTAAATGCTAAGAGCCTCAAATTTGGAGAATATATTAAGGAGATCAGGAGGAATAAGAGGAAAAATTTTTTTTTCAAAAAGACCTTATAGTTTTTGAGAAAATCGATGTTAAAGTTTCAAAGGAAAAATGTAAACATTTAAAAACCCGCCGACTTTAACGGTTAATAGCAAAGCCTGCTTAAAGTTTAGGAACACCAAATTCCCAGGGTATATTAAGGGGATCAGTGGGAATAAGAGGAAAAATTTTTTTTTCAAAAAGACCTTATAGTTTTTGAGAAAATCGATTTTTAAGTTTCAAGGGCGAAAATGTCTTTTAAATTCGGAAAATGTCAGTTTTTTTTGCACAGGTAACAATAGTGTATTATTTTCATAGATTCCCCCAAGTGGGAAGAGTTTTACTTACTTCGTTCTGAGTGTGGGAAATATAAAAAAAAAACGACGTGGGGTCCCCCCTCCCAGACCTCTTTAACCCCTTGTCCCCCATGCAGGCTGGGATAGCCAGAATGCGGAGCACCGGCCGCGTGGGGCTCCGCACCCTGACTATACCAGCCCGCATGGTCCATGGATTGGGGGGGTCTCGGAAGGGGAGGGGCAGCCAAGCTTTCCCCTCCCCCTCCGAGCCCTTGTCCAATCCAAGGACAAGGGGCTCTTCTCCACCTCCGATGGGCGGTGGAGGTGGAGGCCGCGATTTCCTGGGGGGGGAGGTTCATGGTGGAATCTGGGAGTCCCCTTTAAAAAGGGGTCCCCCAGATGCCCACCCCCCCTCCCAGGAGAAATGAGTATAGAGGTACTTGTACCCCTTACCCATTTCCTTTAAGAGTTAAAAGTAAATAAACACACAGACACTTAGAAAAAGTATTTTAATTGAACAAAAAACATAACCACCAAAAAAGTCCTTTAATATTCTTAATTAACCATTAATACTTACCTGTCCCTTTAAAAGCCAGTTCCCACGCAATATCCTCGGAAATATACTAAACAGGTTACAATATAACAAAGTTATTACAATGTAACAACTTTGTTACATTGTAACTACGCCGCACCAGACGCCACTCGCCGCTCAGCCGCCGCACCCGCACGCACCCGACAGAGCTCTGAGCTATATAGCTCAGAGCTCCCTAAGCATCTTTGTATTTGGGCTCCAAGGAGCCCCATTGGTCCTTAGCAGACCAATGGGGTTCCTTTAAATCAGAAGGAACCCCATTGGTCTGCTAAGGACCAATGGGGCTCCTTGAAGCCCAAATACAAAGATGCTTACAGAGCTCTGAGCTATATAGCTCAGAGCTCTGTCGGGTGCGTGCGGGACGCTAAGTCCCCGCCGGCTCCCGCTGCCTTCCCCGCCTCTCCCACATGTCACCCACATGTCACCCACATGTGGGTGACATGTGGGTGACAGATGTGGGCGGGGTGGACAGCGGGAGCCGGCAGGGACTTAGCGTCCCGCACGCACCCGACAGAGCTCTGAGCTATATAGCTCAGAGCTCTGTAAGCATCTTTGTATTTGGGCTCCAAGGAGCCCCATTGGTCCTTAGCAGACCAATGGGGTTCCTTCTGATTTAAAGGAACCCCATTGGTCTGCTAAGGACCAATGGGGCTCCTTGGAGCCCAAATACAAAGATGCTTAGGGAGCTCTGAGCTATATAGCTCAGAGCTCTGTCCGGTGCGTGCGGGTGCGGCGGCTGAGCGGCGAGTGGCGTCTGGTGCGGCGTAGTTACAATGTAACAAAGTTGTTACATTGTAATAACTTTGTTATATTGTAACTGTTTAGTATATTTCCGAGGATATTGCGTGGGAACTGGCTTTTAAAGGGACAGGTAAGTATTAATGGTTAATTAAGAATATTAAAGGACTTTTTTCGTGGTTATGTTTTTTGTTCAATTAAAATACTTTTTCTAAGTGTCTGTGTGTTTATTTACTTTTAACTCTTAAAGGAAATGGGTAAGGGGTACAAGTACCGCTATACTCATTTCTCCTGGGAGGGGGGGTGGGCATCTGGGGGACCCCTTTTTAAAGGGGACTCCCAGATTCCACCATGAACCTCCCCCCCAGGAAATCGCGGCCTCCACCTCCACCGCCCATCGGAGGTGGAGAAGAGCCCCTTGTCCTTGGATTGGACAAGGGCTCGGAGGGGGAGGGGAAAGCTTGGCTGCCCCTCCCCTTCCGAGACCCCCCAATCCATGGACCATGCGGGCTGGTATAGTCAGGGTGCGGAGCCCCACGCGGCCGGTGCTCCGCATTCTGGCTATCCCAGCCTGCATGGGGGACAAGGGGTTAAAGAGGTCTGGGAGGGGGGACCCCACGTCGTTTTTTTTTTATATTTCCCACACTCAGAACGAAGTAAGTAAAACTCTTTTCACTTGGGGGAATCTATGAAAATAATACACTATTGTTACCTGTGCAAAAAAAACTGACATTTTCCGAATTTAAAAGACATTTTCGCCCTTGAAACTTAAAAATCGATTTTCTCAAAAACTATAATGTCTTTTTGAAAAAAAAAATTTTTTCCTCTTATTCCCACTGATCCCCTTAATATACCCTAGGAATTTGGTGTTCCTAAACTTTAAGCAGGCTTTGCTATTAACCGTTAAAGTCGGCGGGTTTTTAAATGTATACATTTTTACTTTGAAACTTTAACATCGATTTTCTCAAAAACTATAAGGTCTTTTTGAAAAAAAATTTTTTCCTCTTATTCCTCCTGATCTCCTTAATATATTCTCCAAATTTGAGGCTCTTAGCATTTAAGGGGACTTTGCTATTAACCCTTAAAGTCGGCGGCTTTTTTATATTATACGGAGCGTTACGGTTTAACGCGAAATTACGGTAGCGTTTAATGCGAAATTACGGCATGAACCCACTGTAATGCGAAAATTACGCGAAAATTACGCTTACGCGAAATTTCGCGAAATCCTTCTTCATTACGATTATGTACTTACGCCCATAATCGTAATTACACTAATTACGCGAAATTTCGCGAAATCGTAATTAGGTCATTACGCTCATCTCTAAATGTATATAGAAGCATGTGTTACCTCAAGATGAGGTCTAAAACAACTTAACTGTATAACCAAACTTAAATAACAGATAGGTTATCTCCACAAGTACTAGACCTCGAAGAATCATTTCCAGTTGTCTGGATAGTGGAAGTCAGTTGAAATGAGTTGAATGAGTCAGTTGAAATGTTTAAAACTTTGTTTCGCAGTTTCTGTTCCATTTTTAAATTTCTTGACACTATCACAACAAGATTGGATACACTAAGACGGTCTCTGGATTTCCAGTTTGATGTAATGAGATGTTGTGTGGCCATTGAGATGTGACAAATAACTGGACGATGTGACGAGTCATTCTTCTCAAGACCTATCTCTATATATAATTGGCAAGTGTCTCTGCGTCTGTTTATGTCCCTGTGTCAGTGCTTTTTAGCATTGCGCATGTGCAGGGACAAGACGCAGAGACACTGGCGATGGTGCTGGGAGCAGGAAGACGGGACCAGAAGGGTCGTGTGTGCGCGGCGGGCATCATGGGGGAGCACGCGGTGGGCATTACAGGGGGCACACACGGCGGGCGTTACAGGGGGCGCATGCGGCGGCCGTGCACGCGCGGCGGGCGTTATGCGCACGGCAAAGTAATGACAGACCTAGCTTGTTTTTAAACGGGCTAAGGTGACTAGTCTATATATATAATAGAGTAAGGGCTCTATTCATAAAAAAGTTGTGGCGAAAAAACTCCTGGAGGGAAAATACCGCAGCGGTATTTTACACTTCTGGGTGGTCATTCAAAAAAATCTTGCCAGCTGCGATGCAAGTGCGGAGATCTCCCGCTGAAGGCTGTCGGTAAGCTGTCGGAAGGCATGCGGAAACACTGAAGCTGGCAGAGTCCCTCCGTGCACTGCTCTCTCTGGGAGGTCAGTCCCATTCACTTGTATGTAATCCGCAAAATCAGAGGAAGCGGTATTTCTCGTCCACATACCGCTTCCTCTAAACTTTATGAATGGCCATTTTGTTACTTTTTTCTAGATAAATCTAGAAAAACACTGGAGAAGGCGGAAATTTCTCGTTCTGCTGGGGGATCGTAGACTTTCATGCGGGAACAGCTTTTATGAATGCCCACTTTGCTAAATGGACGGGAAAATCCGCTGTTTTGAGCGGAAAACTTGCGGTAAGGTTTTATGAATAGAGCCCTAAGTGTCTCAACCTTCAAACAAGAAGAAGAAGTAGTGCCCTGCCCCCAGGGCCGGTCCAAGCAAGAAGAAGGGGCTGGTCCAAGCAAGAAGAAGAAGTAGTGTCATATCAAACCAAGGGCAAAGAGGGATAATTTGCATATTCAGTAGTAGTGCATTGTGGGTAGCCACAAATGTTCACTTATAGCGGAATTATTGCAGATTTGCTTCTGTTTTAAGAAGGAAAATTACACCAAGCTTTGCTTTTTTTAGTAGGAGGTCTTTTTGGTCTCTTTTATCATCCTATACATTCTTAGTAGTTTGGGTCACCCTGAACTGCTTGGTCACTCTGTTGTACTGGTCCAAGCCCTATCCAGGGCCGGTTTAAGCAACAATGGGGCCCCAGGGCAAAATAAACCTGGGGTCCCCCCAACAGATACCCCAGAGCAAAAATTGGTATTAAGGGACCTTTTTTGCAGCTGGTGTAGTCAGGGTTTGAAGCCCCAATCGGTTGGAGCTCCACATTCTGGCTACCCCAGCCTGCATGGGGGACAAGGGGTTAAAAAGTTTCAGGAGGGCGGGCCCCACATAATTTAAAAAAAAATTGGGAAAATTGGAAAAAAAATGCCAGGGATCTTCATGCAGCCATATTGCGGCTGTATAGCGATCCCTGGCCAAACTGCTGGGGCTGCGTATGGACTCCCTGGAAACCCTGTCAGGAAATGTATTGCTCTTTCTTTTGATACATGTAAAATTACACTACCGTTAGGTTTGCTACTAAAAGTGACATTTACCGCATTTAAAAGTATACTTTTTTCCTTCGAAACTTTAAAATCGATTTTCTCAAAAACTATAAGGTCTTTTTGAAAAATAGTTTTTTCCTCTTATTCCCAATGATCTCCTTAACATATCCTGCAAATTTAGGGTTTCTAGAATTTAAGGTGGATTTGCTATTAACCATTAAAGTCGGCTGGTTTTTAAATGTGTATTTTTTTTCCTTTGAAACTTTAAAATCGATTTTCTCAGGAACTATAAGGTCGATTTGAAAAAAATGTTTTTCCTCTTGTAGCCACTGGGGGCCCCTACAAGCTCTGGGGCCCTGGGGCAGCTGCCTCCTTTGCCTTAATGGTAGCGCCGGCCCTGGCCCTATCTCATACAGCCATATCAATCTCTGTTATGGCTATCAATCATCAAAGTGCTGTCGGTATGGAGAATCAGTGCGGGAAAACACCACTGATGGTGTTTTTGACTTCTGGCTGCTGATTCATAAAAATGTATCCAGGTGCGGTAGCAGTGCAGAGATTTCCCGAACTAGGCAGACGGTAGGCTTGCGGAGACACGGAAGCTGCCGAGTTAATACATTTCTCCGTGTTCCGCTCTGCTGCAGCTGACTGGGAGGTCTGTGTGTCTCCGTTCACTTAACATTGTTATCGCCACATCAGAGGGAGCGGTACTTCCCGACCTCACACCGCTTGCGGTGATCTTTATGAATTAACATTTTGCTACATTTTTTACAACAATTTATCGCTCTGCTCGGTAATGTCAGCTTTTGATGCGGAAGGAGCCTTTATGAATGCAGATTTTGCTATGTGTGCGGGAAAGTCAGCTGTTTTAAGCATTTCCGCATGCGGAAATGCTTTATGAATGATAGCCTATGTAATGATGAGAACCATCTGAAATAGGCTGTCACATGTGGGTTTGATATGACTGTGTAAAACTTAAAGCTATAGGCTTGCTTGGCTTACTAAGGGTGAAAAGGAATAATTTGCATATTTAGTAGCGGTGCATTGTGGGTAATCACAAATGTTCACTTATAGTTGAGTAATTGCATATTTCTTTCTGTTTTAGGAAGGCAAATTACACCAAGCTTTGCTTTTTTTAGTAGGAGGTCTTTTTGGTCCCTTTTATCCCCCTATACATTACGAGTGGTTTGGGTCACCCTGAGCTTCTTGGTTACTCTGTTGTACTGGTCCAAGCCCTATCTCATACATCTGTATCAATCTCTGCCATGTACTGATGAGAAACAAAAGTCTGAAACAGGCTGTCACATGTGGGTGTGATATGACTGTGTAAAATTTAAAGCTATATGCTTGCTTGGCTTACCAAGGGGGGGAAATAATTATTTGCATATTTAGTAGCAGTGCATTGTGGGTAACCACAAATGTTTACTTTTAGCTGAATTATTGCATATTTCTTTCTGTTTTAGGAAGGCAAATTATACCAAACTTTGCTTTTTTTAGTAGGAGGTCTTTTTGGTCCCTTTCATCCCCCTACACATTACGAGTGGTTTAGGTAACCCTGAGCTGCTTGGTTACTCTGTTGTACTGGTCCAAGCCCTATCTCATACAGCTGTATCAATCCCTGCCATGTACTGATGAGGACCAAAAGTCTGAAACTGGCTGTCTACTTGTGGGTTTGATATGACTGTGGAAAATTTAAAGCTATATGCTTGCTATACACCAGTGGCTCTGGATGCTTGCTTGGCTTACCAAGGGGGGAAAGGGGTAATTTTCATATTTAGTAGCAGTGCATTGTGGGTAACCACAAATGTTCACTTATAGCTAAATTATTGTAGATTTCCTTCTGTTTTAAAAAGGCAAATTACACCAATACAGTGTGCAGCATTGCAGGAAGTGACGACAGTGGAACGCACGCTGGAACACGGAAGAGGTGAGTCATCCCCGCCCGCTGCCTCTTACTAATAGTGGCGGCTGCTACTGTGCTTAAGCAGGAGGGGGAGCGCACATGGGGGACCCAGGTCAGGGGGGGAGGTTCCTGCTGAGCTTAAGCTGGAGGTAGAGCACACATGGGGGACCCAGTTGAGGGGGGTCCAACCCCCCTCCCCACCGCTGTGCCCAATACCCCCTTCCTACCCTCTACCCTCTTATGCGGCGTATGCTACTTAGTAGGCTAGTTAGTAATAAAGAGCCAGTTGAGGCAAGAGTTTGAAAAGGGGTTTATAATATGTCTGGATCATAATCTCAACTTCTTTCCAAATGTGTGATGCAAGTGGACATTCCCAAAACATGTGCATCATGGTCCTAAATTCTCAATTCCATTTCCAACATATTGGAGAAGAGTGTGTAAGATGCTAGTTAGATCCTCCTCCACATTTTAAAATGTCCCTGAAAATCATCTCGATTAACAGCAAAGGGCTAAACTACCCTTCCAAGAGGAAAATGTTATGGGAAGAGGCACACTTTCAAAAAATGGATATCCTTTCTGCACAGGAGACACATTTCAAACAAGGACATACACACGAATGCACACATTCGGCTTTCCCTACAGTCCTATGAAGCTCTTTCTCCAAAAAAGAAGAGAAACTAGTCATGGTAGCCTTCAGCTCAGCTGTCACAGTAAATGTGCACAACACAGTGGAGGATGATCAAGGCTCGATAATTGTACATTTGGTGAACAACATCAAACTAACTCTGGTCAACCTCTATGCACCAAACTCTTAAACCTCCCTGGCGTTCTGATTCCTGCGGCCAAGGTTTTTTTTTACCCTATTTTTTTTTCTAGGCTAGCTACATGATTCCCCCCCTCCCTGCGGGATCCCCCCAGCGTCTCCGATCGCCACCAGCACCCATGTACAACAGGAAATCCCGTTCTGAATGGGATTTCCTGTATGGGCTTCCCCCATCGCCATGGCGACAATCGTAATGACGTCATCGACGTCATTGACGTTGTGACGTCAGGGAGAGTCCCGATCCACCCCACAGAGCAGCCTGGCGATGATTGGCCAGGCTGCGCACGGGGTCTGTGGGGGGCCCTCTTTCGCGGCAGGTAGCGGTGCATCGGCGGCGAGCAGCGGCAATCAGAACAAACATACAGCTAGGAAAGTGCTAGCTGCGTGTTTGAAAAAAAAATTTGTCCAAATCCGCCCACCAGGGCCTCAGCAGTGCCCTGCTGCGTTACTAACGCCCAGGAGGTTAACAAAAATCCCTGATTGCTCGTCTATTGAAAGAAATCAAATCTCTCAATCTGACCAATCTAGTTATTTATGGAGACTTTAACTGCTGCCCAAACCCGAGCCTGGACTCTAGCAACAAACAGACTTTGCACTACATGCTCTCTACAAAAACTTCTGAAGTAAGACCTTTTATCAGGCCTGGATTTACTTCACAGTAGCCTATAGGCACAGATGTCCTGGCACCTGAGACTCCGCCCTCCATGAACCTACTAAACCCCACCAAACTGCACTGCAAGTGTGCTGGCTGTCCCCGCTGTCACTCCTCTCTTACTTCCCTTGCCTGTCACACGTAGGTACAGGTGCCCCTTAGTATTAGGTAGCCAGAAGTACCCTCTATATTAAGTAGTTACAGGTGTCCCTCACTGAAGGGAGATCTCGTCAGTGGAATGGCGAGAGCTGGTTGAGTAACCTCTCATTTACACTCTTATCATAGGGATTCTGCATAGGGAAGGGAAGGAGGGAGGCAGTAGGGGAGGGGCGTGAGCCACCTTTCCATTAAGCGCCTGTAGACAAGTGCCTATAGTGCCTTATGGTAAATGGCCCTGGCCTCTATGATGCAGTTACCTATAATCACCCTAGACCAATTACTCTCCCTGAATTGGACTATGGAACTCCATGAGCTAATGTCTGCTATCTCCAAATCAAAATCAAACAAGCCCCCCGGACCTGATGGGATCTCCAACAAATATTTCAAATGCTTTAAAAATACCTTAGCCCAAAAAACGGCCCCTCCTTTTAATTATTTCATAGACAAAAATGAAATCCCACCAAAATTTATAAGAGCCATGATTTTGGTTCTACCCAAACAGCTTCCAACTTTTAAACCCATCTCTCTTTTGAGCTGTGACTTGAAAATTGTATGCAACTATTCTAGAAAACAGGTTATTTAATCTTCTCTTCTCACTGGTCTCAAATGAACAAGTAGGATTCAACAAAGGGAGGCAACTGTCTGATGGTACACAGGAGGTAATAGATTTACTCTATTATGTCAACTCTGGTTGGAAGCCTTCTCTGTTACTTTCTAGCTTTGGATGCAGAGAAGGCCTTCGGCAAAGTGCACTGAGTATTCCTCAGAAAAGTCCTCTTTAAATTTGGTATTGAAAACAAATTTCATAAGGCCATAATGACATTGTACAAAAATCCTTCTGCTGCTGTCAGTGTCTCAGGGTTTTTATCCAGAACATTTGAGATCTCGAATGGAACCAGGCAAGGATGTCCCCTATCTTCCCTAATTTTCATACTAGTTATTTAAACCCTAGCCAAAACAAACGGGTTAAACCCCCGAGAAGCAGAGAGTCATTGTCCAAGATAAGTCATATACTTACTCTTTTCCTATGCACCAACTAATACCTCTAGCATAGCACAGGCATACGTTCTATCTTAGGCCATGCACCCTTCAATCTCTTGTCTAGTTTTACTCCTTACTAAATAACCTAATCATGCACTGCCTGTATGTATACTGTATACTCCCCCACCTCTTGTCCCCCCCCCCCATTCCTTTAGATTGTAAGCTTGCAAGGGCAGGGCTCTCTCACCCTTTGGTGTCTTGGAATGTGTTGTTCAGTTCATACTGTAGCTCGATCTCTGTTATACATTTTATCCATCATGTTACATCTGTCAGTGTAATCACCAGTTCTGTATTTGGTACCAGTGTCCAATATTTGCTGTATAGCATTGTCTGTATCATTATGTACCCCTTGTTTGTTTTCCTACTTTGTACAGCGCCACGGAATATGTTGGCGTTTTATAAACAAATAATAATAGCATCCTACTTTTTGCCGGATGCAGAATAAATAAAGTATAATCTCTTATACCAATAAAGCTTAAAAAGCCTTGTGCAGCGACAAATCATATATATATATATATATATATATATATATATATATATATATATATATATATATATATATATATATATATATATATATATATATATATATATATATATATATATATATATATATATATATATATATATACCAGTAGATAATCACATGAATTAAGTAAGTTCTGTTTTAAGAAACAAGCAATTACAAGCATCTTGTTCTTGATTTGAGAGAGACTCTGGAGGCTGAGGGGGACTCCTAGGGTGGTTCCTATTAATAGCAGAAATGTGAAAGTCACTGTATCCTTCAGAGGTTTATTTGACCTGTGGACAATCTTCCAAACCTCCACCGGGATTTCCAACATGCCGTATAAATGTCCCATGGCTGAGGAGGTCCCAAACTCACAGAAGAAAGAGCTGGACAAGGACACAGGAGGCACCAGACAGACACCAGAGGAGATCCCTGATACAGGTGAGATTAGGGAACTGTGCTTATGAGAGTTCCCTAGACGTTCTGTCCACATCTCTGGCATTATGGTACAATGCATACAGTACAATGAGAATCATCCAGCAATCCCAATCTCAATCCCAAAAATAATTTAAAAAAAAGTAGCAAGCTTAAATGCTACCCTTAAATCAATGGGAACCTTTTTTTTTTTTTTTTTAAGCCAGATACTTACCTAAGGAGAGAGAAGGCTTCTAATGAGCCTTCCCTCTCCTCTCCCGGTGCCCACTCCAGTGCAGGATCCCTAGTGGCAGTATTTGACTAAAATAGTCCAATACTGCTCGCTCCGCCAGGGAAGGTGACTTCAAAAAGTCTTCGGGGGCCCGAGTGCTCCCAAAGACGGGCCGCTCTATACTGCACACGAGCGAGCGCTGTATGGAGCCACCTGTCTTCAGGAGGACTCGGCTCCCAAAAACTTCCGAGGGGATTTAAATAAAGGAGCTGACGCAGCAATGAGGGGACCGGGAGAGGAGAAGGGAGGCTCATTAGGGCTCTAAGTCTTCCCTCTCCTCAGGTAAGTATCTGATTTCTTTTTTTTTTTCTTAAAAGACTCCCATTAGCTTTAACCTCCTTGCTGGTCTAATTCCCCCGGCAAGGAGGCAGCGCAGCACTTTTTTATTTATTTATTTATTTTTAAATCATGTAGCGAGCCCAGGGCTCGCTACATGATAGCCGCTGAGCAGCGGCAGCTCTTCAGCCACTCCGATCGCTTCCGGCGATCGGAGTAAGCAGGAAATCCCGTTCAGAACAGGATTCCCTGCTGGGCTTCCCCGGTCGCCATGGCGACGGGGCGGGATGACGTCACCAACGTCATCGACGTTGGGACATCATAGGGAATCCCGGGCCACCCCTCAGCGCTGCCTGGCCCTGATTGGCCAGGCTGCGCAAGGGGCCTGGAAGGGGGGGGCGGCGCGATGTTGCGGATAGCGGCGGATCGGCGGCGAGCGGCGGCGGTCGGATGTTACAAGCAGCTAGCAAAGTGCTAGCTGCTTGTAACAAAAAAAAATTATGCAAATCGGCCCAGCGGGGCCTGAGAAATCCTCCTGCGCAGGTTACCCCGAGCTGAGCTCGGGATAACCGGCAAGGAGGTTAAAGGACACTTGAACTGAGAGGGCTATGGAGCAGTGTTGCCAACTCATTCCTTTAAATACGGGCACTTATGAATTATACATGTCTTGTGGCTAGTTAAATGCAGTTTAGGCACTGATTATCTGTGAGAAGCCCCAGAATCTGTATAACTTAGATGTGTCAGTATTTAAAGGGATGAATTGGCAACCCTGCTATACAGGTTGCCATATTTACCTCCTTTTAAACAATAAAAGTTGCCTGGCTGTCCTGCTGTCCTTTAAAAAAAATACCATCAGCTTGGCAGTCCTGCTGATGATTCTGGTATTAGTAATGTCTAAATTACACACATGAAACAAGCATGCAGCTAATTCAGTCACACTTCAGAGACACCTGATCTGCCCCATGCTTGTTCAGGGGCTGTGGCTAAACGTATTAGAGGCAGACAACTTGTATTGTTTAAAAGAAAATCAATATGGAAGCCTCCATCTCCCTCTTATTTCAGGTGTCCTTTAAAGGCTACCTGAAGTGACATGTTACATAATGAGATAAACGTGAGCAAATAGTACTACTTTAGAACTTGCAGCAGCCTAACAAAGCAAGAGTTAAGGTGGCCATACATCAGGCGACTTGATTCCGATCAACCATCCAATTCGATTAATATAATTGAACTAGCCGACCCGCGGCGTAGCATACGCCGCATAATTATGAATGCCGGTCCTACACTTGCCGCCGAGCTGGAGGGGGTAGCGGGCAGGAAGGGGGTATTGGGCAGAGCGGCGGGGAGGTGGGGTCGGACCCCCCTCCCTCACCTGGGTCCCCCATCTGCGCTCCCCCTCCAGCTTAAGTTCAGCAGCAGCCGCCACTATTAGTAAGAGGCAGCGGGCGGGGATGACTCACCTCTTCCGCGTTCCAGCGTGCGTTCCACTGTCGTCACTTCCTGCAATGTAAGTGAACTGTATTGTAAGGGAACGGCATTGCAGGAAGTGACAACAGTGGAACGCACGCTGGTGCGCGGAAGAGGTGTGTCATCTCACAGCCTCTTACTAATTGCAGCGGCTGCTGCTGAATTTAAGCTAAAGTAAACAAAAGTTTGCTTTCTTAAAACAGAAAGAATTTGTGATAATTCAGGTTGGAGTGAGTTTGAGATGTCTCCCAGTGCATCACTGCTGAATATATGCAAATTAACCATTTTACCCTTAGAAGCTAAACACACCTCCAGAACCTCTGGAATGCAATGATGTGTCAGCTTGTTAATTTGCACAGAGCCAGAATAATCCAACATGCATACAGACTGTTTCAGATTGTTTGATCCTCATCAGTGCATGGCATGGATTAATTTGGCTCTATGCAGTAGGGCTTGTAACACCGAGAGGTACAGACTAACCAGCCAGCTCATGGTGACCCAGAACTCATTGGGGTGTGTAAGGGACTACAATGGTCCTAAAAGCCCCCTTACTAAAATACTCAGGAAAACTAAAATTTGCTTTCTTAAAACAGAAAATTTTTTCAATAATATAGGTTAGAGGGAGCTTGAGATGTCTCCCAGAGCAACACTGCTGAATATATGCAAATTAACTATTGTTGCCTTTAAAAGCAAAACACACCTCCAGAACCGCTGGAATGCAATGATGTGTCAATTTGTTAATTTATACAAAGCCATAATAATCCAACATACATACAGACTGTTTCGGATTGTTTGATCCTCATCAGTGCATGACATGTATTAATGTCATTCTATGGAATAGGGCTTGTAACACCGAGAGGTACAGACTAACCAGCAAGCTCATGGTGACCCAGAACTCATTGGAGTGTATATATTATAGAACTTAAGCTAGAGGGGGTGCGCAGATGGTGGACCCAGGTGAGGGAAGGGACGTCCAAACTCCCTTCCCACCGCTCTGCCCAATACCCCCTTTCCGCCCGCTACCCCCTCCAGCTCAGCGGCAAGTGTAGGACTGGCCCTGGGGGCAGGGCGCTACTTCTTCTTGCTTGGCCCGGCCCTGGGGGCAGGGCACTACTTCTTCTTCTTGCTTGGACCGGCCCCTTCTTCTTGCTTGGCCCGGCCCTGGGGGCAGGGCGCTACTTCTTCTTCTTGCTTGGACCGGCCCCTTCTTCTTGCTTGGACAGGCCCTGGGGGCAGGGCGCTACTTCTTCTTCTTGCTTGAAGGTTGAGGCACTTACTCTATTATATATATAGATATAGATTGAATAAAAATTTGTGCTGCCAAGTGCATGCCCGATCGACAAAGCGACCAATTTCGGGACGGAATGCTGCAAGATGTCGGGCCAAAGTTGGTTGTTCAGGTGTGCGGTGGTACGGCGGCCGATTTCGAAACAAGCGACGAAACGACGAAACCCCCGCAGCTGCGCCGACGTCAGACGCTATGCACCAGTAGCATGTGCGGAGAGCCGCCCGGAGGTTACGGACACTGCAGATAATAGGTAATGTATAAATGCACACACTGGGGGGGAACATTTATACATTGGGGGCAGTGTCGGTGCGGACTCAGCCAATACCCTGAAGATTTTGTGCTGAAATCAGACGGGAATCAGCCTGTAGTGTATGGGCAGAATCAGCAAAAAGACAAACTTGACTATTTGACTAATTTAATCTCTAATCATGTTCGATTAGAGATAAATTTGTCTCTGTCGAATCTGCCCATAATCGTTAGGTCTATGGGCACCTTTAGGGCCTGTACACACTGCTGCGCTTGTGCTGTGCTTTTCAAATCGCAAGGTCTTTTGAAAAATAATAAAAATCGTGAAGACCTGTACACATTGGTGCGATGCGCTTTTTCTATTCTCTTGAAGGCTTGCGATTTTAAAAGCGCAGCAGTGTGTACAGGCCAAACTGTTTTGTCAAAGATTGGTTGAATGTTTGAAAATGCAACTAGTTGCATTGTATTTATGTCTGATAAGCCACCTCTGTTTACCTCAACTTTATGTCACATAATGCATAGTGGGTCAGTGCTATTACAATTACAGATTAGCATACAGTATACTTATCAATCTACTTTATTTTGGCTCTGTAGCTAAAGTAAAACTACTTTGTATACTTATCCATCAATAAATAGGTGCAAAAAAGAAAATTGAAAAAAAAAAAAAACCTGGTCCCAACACTAATACTTGTGGTACACTGCTGGTAACACTAGTCTGTTTTTGATGTGCCCCAATAATGTATTGTAATTTTTTATATATCAGATTGTAATCCAATCCTTAAAACGTAAATGCTCATGGTCATTATCCTAACCAGACTACTGTAACATTCCCTTCTGTGTCCACCCATAAATCTGGTGGAATTCCAAGGGGGTTCTATTACAGTAATTCAGGGGCTGAACCATATGATGGATGCTGCATGCAGTGTTTGAAATTAGCTACATGCCAAATACCTGTGCAACTGCTTATCCAGCTGTGGTTTTCACCAAATGGCGGTGGACTGACTGTTAACTGCCAGGGAACTGTGCCACGCTATCCGAGTAAATCTCTCTGCTTGAATTTAGGCCCAGTGTCACCTTATATACAGCATTATTAAATATAGATAGAATTATTTTCCCCAGTAGGGATAGTTCCGGTCCCTGGATGTGCCGGCCAGAAGGCAGATTATAAGCATATAATGCGGGACTGTCCCAGGCTGACTCCTTTTTGGGCTGGGATTGGGGAGATCCTTGGTAAAGTATATGACAGGTTTATTGTTGTCTCTGCCAAGTTGATGCTTGGGTTTAGCTCACACGGCTCCCAACTGTCCCTCTTTCGGAGGGACAGTCCCTCTTTGGAAATCAAATCCCTCTGTCCCTCTTTATTCCTCATATGTCCCTCTTTGAGGACTCATGTACAGATGTATGTAAATAACTATAATATATGTGTAAATATCCATCTACCGAAAAATACTACTCTAAACTCTATTCCTATCCTTTAGTTTGTTATTTTTTTTTTTTTTTATTTCTACATGTTAATATGAAGAAAAAACGAACCAGGGTAGGGGTGTGGCCTAAGTGCCCCTCTTTCTCATCTCAAAAAGTTGGGAGGTATGAGCTTATGATGTCCTGCCAAACAACCGTCAGATTTCTTTATGGCATATATTATGCTTCTGTGCTTGGAAGTCACTCATCGTGAACTGGATAAAGCCACCACCACTGACTGTGGAAGACTGGACTTCTTTGGATGGTGATGCTCTCCGATTCTATAAGCTCACTTATCTCAGCAGGAACTGTCCCACTAAATTCGATAGACTATGGAGGCCATGGCTTCTTTACATCTAAAATAACTCTGCTTCTTCGTGATGTAACAGTTGTTCTAATATGACGCAGGCTGGGGGTTGCTGGGGGGAGGGGGGTGAGAACAGAGCATGGGGGAGGAGGAGACACCGTATCTTTTATACATTGCCTGTGTTGTCTATTTACAAATCAAAAACAGAAACAGATAGATGATCAGCTTCTGCAATTCATAGTCATTTGTTTCTTCACTTTTTTCAGGCTTCCGATTTACCTGTATTAAAAGTTTGTCTGCATTGCTGACTTTGCCCCGGACTATCGGAGATGATGGACAGATACATAATGTGTGATTACTGTCACTAGTGATACCAATAAAGATGTAGATATTTAGCCAAATTTAGGATGCACCTTTTGCAGCAGAAGATGCAGCTGCATTGACTCAACACAATGGAGAGGGATAATATGACCTGCATCCATATCGATGATTTCACCCTCAGTGGAATACCGGATCTGGACAATCTGAATTTCTGGCTTGGCTTTCCCCTGGTTTTATTGTATATTATGGCTGTCCTGGGAAACCTCTCCATCATCTATATCATTAAGGTTGACCAAGCCCTCCACAAGCCAATGTATATCTTCCTTCTCATGTTATCTGCTGTGGAACTTCTGATAGCCACCACGACCATGCCCAAAATGCTGGCAATCTTCTGGCTTGACAGTCGCCGGATAACTTTCGACACGTGTCTAACGCAGATGTTTTGGATCCATTTCTTGCCCGCTGTTGAGTCGGGGATCCTGACGGCCATGGCTGTAGACAGATATGTCGCCATTTCCCACCCTCTTAAATATCCTTCTATTTTAACCAATCAGACAATCATAAAGATCACTTTCGTCATTATGGTCAGAGGGGCAACTGCAGTAATACCTCTCCCATTACTTCTCAAGAGGTTCCCCTTGTGGAAGAGCAATCTGCTGACCCATTCCTACTGCCTCCACCAAGAGGCCATGAAGTTGGCATGTGGAAACATAACGGTCAATGTCATCATTGGCTTGGTCATAGTGTTCACCGTCATGGGAAACGACTCTCTCTTCATTTTCTTCTCATATCTGCTTATCATAAAGACGGTGGTTTTCTTAAAGGAGGAGTCCAGCCTGAAGGCCTTCAGTACCTGTACAGCCCACATATGTGCCGTCCTTATCTACTATATCCCTCTTATTAATGCCTCTGTGTCTCATAGAGTTCAATATGGCTCAATACCGAACCTCCCTATCCTATTCAGCAATGCTTACCTCCTTATTCCTCCTGTTATTAACCCTTTAATCTATGGAATAAAAACAAAGCAGATTCGCGAAAGACTCATCAAACTATTTAGCAATATAAAATGTGCAGGGCTGGTTTAAGCTCCAATGGGGCCCAGAGGCAAAGGTAGCCTATGGACCCTTTACCCCTAAGCCCCTCCCCCAGTAAAATCAGCCCCAGAGCTTGCCACCTGGCTAACCCCCTCCTCCCCTCAAATCTACTGTGCCCACAGGGCACCTGCACAATATGTGGCAGCATTGCAATGCACCTGTCCCGGCACGCTGCTCCACCTGTGCTCCCTGTCTTCATCCTCACTGCCTGCCTGTCAGGAACCTTGTGTTGCTGCTTTCTGCCTGCTGGAGGCGACATGGAGCAGGACTGTCATGGACTTCTATTATTCCACCAGCAGATGGCTCTGAGGACTTTGCATTGTCCTGAAACTCCACCATCCACCAGCAGGGGGCCTGTTCATACTATTGTAAGAATTTGCAGTTCTTTGTCTAATGTAACGCTCACCAACAGCTGCATCCTGCGTTTGCTATCACGTGGACTATTTAAAGAGGAGCTGTTAGGTATAAGGTCTCAGAGAAAATAAACACTTATATCAGTAGCTAAAGATTGGCTGTACTTACATTACATATGCATTTCACTGTCCACGTTTGGATTTCACATAATTTTTATATAGTATTTGCAGAGAATGATGCTCCTGACAGCTCATGGCAGGTTCCATGTTTGTCTGTCTCCTATGAAGCCAATTGTGTCTTCATATTCTCCCTGCTTCCTGATGATTCCACTCACAGAAAAGCTTGTACTGAATAACACTACTGTGCAGTGAATATTAATTAGCCATGTGGCTAGGAACAATAGCGGACTCATGCAGTGTACTCTGCCTGGAGTTTTTTTCAATGTTGTGAGCTGCTGCTTTTGTAACACGAGCCCTGTAACTTATCAATAGCAGCCGAGGGGAGGGCCCCAGAATGCTTTTCTGTATGGTATGCGGCTTTCGGCTTCTTAAGAGCTTGGTGTGGGAGTGACCCTTGGGGACCCTTATTACTCATTTGCTATACCTAATACATCTAACACATATTCCTTTTCTTGCTCATGCGTATAACCATATAGTAGGATAGACAGGAACATATACTTATATAAACATAGTGTTAGGAATTGCTTAGTTCTGTAACCCGCAAGGCATATCATAAGGCTTTGCAGTGCTTAGCGATTGTTCAGACGCCATGTTGTTCAGAGGCGTCCATATTGGTTATATTAGTTACATATAAAGACATATATTAACAATACTATACGATCACTTTGAGTCTTCATATTAAAGGTAGTTTTGCAAAAGCTCTTTCCTGTAACACAAACCACAATGCCTCTTCTTGCCTCTATCTGATAGTAACACACCCAACAATAAAACCCCTACCAACCCATGCATCCTGTCAATTTTGCAGAAATAGGACAGTACATGCATAGCATCCTCCATTTTGTATCTTCATATATTAAAATACATATATAAGAAACTATGATATCTGCTGTATTAGCTGGAACTGTTGGTTAAGGTAATTGGCACTGAGGCTTAGCAGAGGGTGCTTCATAGGCCTAAGGTCACCATATTGTCCAGTCTAGGTTAATCATATATATTTTGTATTTCCATATGATAGGATGGGATGTAATAGTATGATTTGGCCATTATATTAAATGTCGCTAAACAGATACATTCTTTTGAAGCCTAAACCACAAGCTTATATCCGTTGTCACACCTATGCTACATTTCCCCTAATGGCCCACCACATGTTCTGGGCGCACAGCCAAACAGTTTCACACTTGTTGATTTCCTGTAACAAAAGGTTTAGAGATTTTTTATAAGTTTCCCTATAAGATGTATACTGTAGCTTTTTCGCATGTTCCAAATTTGTGGTTTGAGAAACTTTATATATACCGCTCCCAGTTCTATTAAACCTCATTCTGGCTATTGATACCTGACCGCTCTTGTCTGTTTATTATTTTATATAGTCAGAATCACTTGGCATGCCATGCGCTGACCAAATTGTCTGACTAATCAAATTTAAAGTTAGTTTATAATTGTTTTATATTTGTTTAAGATAAGTTTTAAGCCTACACTTGGGTCTAACAGCTTTGCTGATAAGCACACATCAAATGAAAGAGATTTTTTTATCTTCACTATTGCCTTTTTGGCTTCCTTCTAAACTGTTTAACACATGAGAATAGAGGTTTAAATTAGCTTTTGCAGCCTGACAGTTACTCTTTAAGAACTGCCTCTTCCTCTTGCTAATTGCCAAAACTTTGAGCCTCCAGGCCTGAGCTGCTGGATATCCTGGTTCCTGTTCCTTGCCCTGATTTCTGTATATGCCTTCCTGTTGCCGAACTTTGTTATTTCTGTCTGCGACCTTACTTTTGTCTAATCCCTGGTACTGTGCTTTTCTGATTACCTGTTACTGACCCTGCTCTCCTGTTTGACTCTGATACTCTGCCTGATCCCTTGTTACTGCGTATGATTGTATATATTTGTATGTTGTTACTTTCTGTACGTAGTTAGACAGTCAGGGTGTTGTATATATTTATCACTGATTCCTGGGTTTAGTGTATACATTGTGTGCTGTGCATGGGTTGCATCATATTTGCATGCACGGTTGCTTGCATTATTGCTTTGCAATTAAACTTTATTTTTGCATCATATTCCCTTGTTCCAGTGCCTGTGTTACTGCAATCTGTGGTTACACCCTGTATCTCCATTCAGGCTTGTGACACTGGCTGTTCTAAGTGACCTGGGCCATGTTCTGCATAATGACATGTGACAGGTCATGGAGAAGAAGCAGCCATTGGGGATGAAGTCAGGGAGCAGAGACAGATCAGCGCGTTGGGACAGGTGCGTTGCAATGCTGCCAAAAACAGTGCAGAGGCCCTGGGGAGCATAAGTCAGGGGGTGATCTGGGGATGGGGCACTCGAGGGCGCTGGGTCAATTGACCCCTTTGCCTTAAAGGACCACTATCGCAAAAATTGTACAATGTAAAATACATGTAAACACTTACAAATATGAACTACGTTTCTTCCAGAGTAAAATGAGATATAGCTTACTCTTCTCCTATGTTGCTGTCACTTACAGTAAGTAGTAGAAATCTGACATTACCGACAGGTTTTGGGCTAGTTCATCTCCCAATGGGGGAGTCTACGGGTTTTGTTTAGTTTCAAAAGCACTTAGTGAATGTCAGTGTATCTGTTCAACTGCCAAAAAATGTGTGCAGTGAGCAGGGCCAACATCATTGTATAAATCCTTTTCAGGAAATGTGTTTATAAAGAATAAATGAATTGCTGAGAATCCCCCATGAAGAGATGGACTAGTTCAAAACCCGTCGGTTCTGCCAAATTTCTACTCCCTACTGTAAGTGACAGCAACATAGGAGAAAAGTAATTTATGGCTCATTTTACTCTGGAAGAAACATACTTCGTGTACGTATATGTTTACATGTATTTAAAATTTTACAATTTTTTGCAATATGGTCCTTTAAAGGTAGCTCTGACCCTGAAAATGTGTAAAGTACGTAAACAGAATTTTATTGTGGAAAGGTAAGAACATTGTAACTATTACTAATCTATTATTAATTTTTTTATCTAAAAACTACATTTACATAAAAAAATTGTTTTATTAACTTAATAAGATAACTTTAAATTATAATAGTAACATAGATATTAATTATTTGCATGTTTGAGGTTAAAGAAGGATTGTTTTTATTTTTTTCATTTTATTTATTTTAAATGCTGTGTAACATTAAATATAATAATTTTTGGGGGAAAACATGAAATTATTTTCTCAGTGTAATTTAGCCATAGAAGACCTCAATAACATGTCCATTAGCTGTCATGCATCTGCTCAATTGAGGGGGGAATATATATAGTGTACTTGAATTGACATGTGACATGATGGCGTAATAGGGTGCATAGTATGCTAGTCCTACTAATAACTTTCCCCCTTTTTAGTGATTGGTGGGATTAACAAAATGCAAAAGAGGCAGTGTAAGAGCAGTGACTGTGACATGCAACATCACTCTCCTGAAAAGTAAACAAAAGCCAAAAACAAATATTTGGGACACTTCTGATAAAAATAGAACGCTGTAAAGATTTTACATCAAATTACCTAGGCTGCTGTTAAGAGTTCAATCTTTTAATTTTACCACTTCAACCATACAAAGATTTTTTTGAACTACTTTGTCCCCAGATTTAATTAGACTCTTTAATTCCAACTCCATACTAAAACCAGAGTTTTTGCAATCCTCTATTGCTGTCTTCCCCAAACCCAATAGGAACCCACTAGGGGCTCCATTCACAAAAGGGTGCTAAGCAGGTAGCACGCCCAAAGCTTTTATTGATTGCGCGCAAATTTTGCGCTACGCAGAGCGCGTGAAATGTCACACCAGGTGTGACCAAAACATTGTACTGGGTGCGCCTAAACCGTCACACCAGGTGGGCCCGAAACATTTCAGGCGCACCCGGTGTGACGTGTTAGGCGCACCCGGTGCAACGGTTTGGTTGCACCCGGTGCAACGTTTCGCACGCGCCGTGCAGTGCTAAACTTTCTAGACGTGGGTTTTAGACGTGCTAAGGGGCTTTTAGGCGTGTAACTAAGTTAGCACCGTTTTGTGAATCAATCCCCAGATGTGAAAAACTATCACCCCTATCTAAATATAGATTGCAAAATATTTACATCCATATTAGTCTGCAGACTCAAGGTGGCCACACACCATACAATTTTTTAAATATCTGTTCAATGTAAGAATTGCAATCAATTTTTCTGACTGATTGTAACATTTCAAAAGTATGACCAATGTACCACACACACCTATGTTAAATTGTTACCCAATCATGATAAAAAATTATTGGAAACTCTGAGAAAATTGCTAGGGTGTGTATATTAATAAATCGACAATCTAACACACACCATACAATCTTTAGAGAAATTGAAGAAAAATTTCCAGCATTCCGGATCGATAAAAATCGACAAAAATGGAAATCCGATTGGTGATTCTTCAGTTGAATGAAAAAAAAAGCTTTCGGTTTTCTTCGGGACATCTGATCCTATTTATCAAATTTCCTGCAAAATTGGATCATTTTATTGTGTCGTGTGCAGAGAGACACCTTTAGGCTTCGACGTTCACATTATACGAGTTGCCGTGTGCATTTCGGTAATGCGTAAAGTGTGCACCAGGCTGGAACCTCAGAAGTGCATAGAGTGCTCTGTCTGATGTTCACACTATGGCCCATAAGGAAATCACTTTTTCTCCTGAGTCCTAGGAGATAGTTTCACACAAATAAAATGCTTTTAAAACCCCAGAAAGCCAGGAAATACGCAAAATAATTTAGATAGCACTTTTTTACCTACTTGTGGGTACTTTTTCAATTGCAAAGTACTGAAAAGTTATTTTAAAAAGAAGTTGAACAAAAAACTCCTAGGAGCAAACTCAGGTGAAAAGGTGAATTGCATATGAGCGTTTATGCGTTGAGCAGCAGTGCGCTCCGCTATCACACTGCACACACTAATCATTGTAGCGACGCACACATACTCAGCACAGGCGGCGTGCAATCGCGGGCATTGCGTTCTGCTTGCATGGCCATCTGCGCTTTAAAGTGTGAATGAGGCCTTAACCCTTTAGCAGCTAATTTATTTAGAGACATGCGAGTGCTCCAGGCCAATTTATTTTAGCACTTTTTTTTTTTTAATTTCTTATTTGTTACATTTCTTTGCCACTATATTTTAGGGATGTTAAATGAAATGCAAATAATTTCGAGTTGGTCCAGAGTTATGCAAATGTTGTATGCATAATTATGCAGCTTTACAATGAAACCAATCAAATTCTCCTGAGGTAAAATTTGATTGTTCCATTTTAAAGCTGCATACATTTGTATACAAAATTTGCATAATTCTGCATCAACTGAAATTATTTGCATCTCATTGATCATTCCTAATTAGTACTGCTGTCGTGTATATTTATGGCCACTTGTCCCTAGGGGGCAGTGTGAGGCAATAACAGAGGACTTCTGTTGAAAGCTAAAGTTTCTATATGTTGTGCTAGCAGAGAGACATCAACGCATTCCAAGAATTTACAGCACAGCGAGTTCTGTCGACTGAGGGGAAAAGCAGAGCACTTATCTTAACTCTATTGAAGCTGCTAATGGTAATAATAAAGTGCTAGGCCTGTCTTAAACATAGGGATCAAGTTGGATTCATTCATTTCATTTTGGCCAAGCACCGGATAAAGTAATGTATCTCATTCACATAGCCATCAAACCTAAAGAAACCCTTGCCCTTGTGCCTCCTGACATGGAAAAGGCCTTTGCCACCATAGACTGGACATTCATGCTGCTGCATTACACAAGGCGGGTATTGGTGGGGCCTTTCTCCCAGCTGTCAAATCCCTTTATTCTTTCTCCACAGCAACACTAAAACGTCCCACAACCACACCGCTTACCGTCTCTTTACAGTGAGGCACCAGGCAAGGTTGCCCTTTGTCTCTGCAAATTTTTGTCTTAGTGGTACAGCCCTAGCAGACAGGATTCGCAAGGCCAATGGTATTAAGGGACTGGTTTAAAGAGAACCTGAGGTGGGGTTCTTCTATCACAATCCCCATACAGAGGCTGGGTCTGCCTATAGAGCCCAGCCTCTGTTGCTAGTTAGTTTCCTCCAAAGCCCCTCCTGCGCTCAGCCAGACCCCATAAAACCCAGCCGCGCTATGCGGCTGTGTTTACCTCACTAACGTCAGTCTCGGCTACTCCCCGCCTCCTGAATCGCTCCGGTCCCCGCCCGCGTCCCTTCCCTCCAATCAGCGGCGAGGGAAGGGACGTAGGCGGGTACCGGAGTGATTCAGGAGGCGGGAGAGAGCGGAGACTGACATTAGTGAGATAAACACAGCCGGCTGCGACACGCTGCGTGTCGCCAGCGCGGCTGTGTTTTATGGGGTCTGACAGCGCGCAGGGGGGGCTTTGGAGGAAACTAAATGGCAACAGAGGCTGGGCTCTATAGACAGACCCAGCCTCTGTATCGGGATTGCGATAGAAGAACCCCACCTCGGGTTCTCTTTAAGTAGAAAGGAATATAAGGCAAATTTGTTTTGCCGATGACTTACTCCTAGCCCTTACCTCCCTACATACATACATCCCGAATCCTCTCTTCAACTGGTGAAACCCTAATGACACGTCTACGGCTAACCCATTAACTTTACTTCTGCAGTACAGTGGGCTGGATTGCAGGAAGTGACACGAGCGGTGGAAGGCAGCACTGGATCATGAAAGTAGGTGAGTCATTGCTTCCCCCGCTGCCTGACAGAAATCAGAATCAGAATCTATTTATTTCGCCAAGTAAGTTTGCACCTACAAGGATTTTGTCTTGGCAGTTGCTTAACAAACACAAACAAAAACAATACAAGGACAGACAGTGTGAATATTACAAGTTAAGGACGTTATAAGTATAGTGGCAGTAAGCAATGTGAGAATTGTTCATGTTTAGTTCTGTGCTGATTACTTTCAGTCCTAGCAGCTCTAACGTGGTTCAGCATTAAGTATGGCTACCGCTTGAGGGAAAAAGCTGTTCCTGTGTCTGGAGGTTTTGGTAGCGATTGACCGGAATCTTACTCCTGAAGGCATGCGCTGGAAGATGGAGTGAGCAGGGTGAGAGGGGTCAGAGGCAGTCTTGGGAAGATGGACCGAGCAGGGTGGGATGAGTCAGAGGCAATCTTGGGAAGATGGAGTGAGCAGGGTGGGAGGGGTCAGAGGCAATCTTGGGAGATGGAGTGAGCAGGGTGGGAGGGGTCAGAGGCAATCTTGGGAGATGGAGTGAGCAGGGTGGGAGGGGTCAGAGGCAATCTTGGGAGATGGAGTGAGCTGGGTGGGAGGGGTCAGAGGCAATTTTGGTTGCTCTCTTTCTGCACCTGCTAGCGTAAAGATCCTGCAGGGTAAGTAAGCTACAGCCAAGTATCCTTTCCGCTGATCGGATGATGCGCTGCAGCCTCACCTTTTCTAATGCTGATCAGGAGCCGAACCATACAGTCATAGATGATGTTATGGTGGATTCGATGATTGCAGTGTAGAACTGCACCATTACAATGAGAGGTAGGCCAAACTTTTTCAGCTGCCGTAGATGGTACATCCTCTGCTGCGCTTTCTTGACAATAGTGGCAGTGTTGTTGTCCAATTTTAGGTTGTGTGAGATTGTGGACCCAAGAAACTTGAATGACTCTACCTGGGTTATTGTGGATCCATTTATGGTTAAGGGGAGGTGCTGGGGGGGAGATCTCCTAAAGTCTAATAGCTGGTGGGGGAGCATAGATGGGCAGCCCCAGGTGAGGGAGGGGGGTCTGCCCCCCCCCCCCCCGCCTTCCTGGCTGCTGCCCCCTCTAAGCTACCTATACTGGGGGCAATTATACTACCTATATAGGGGGGTGGGGCATCCTCACAAGTTTGCCTCAGGTGGCAAAAAGCCTAGAACTGGCCCTGGTTCCTGGTTGTACAAAGGGTTATACATAAATCACAATGACATGTCCTCTTTTCCTAAGTGTACAAAGGGTTACTGCAGTAATCCCAGTGGCCGGGCTTTTGTTCCTGAATGTGTGGTAAATGTACTGTTGTAAAATACTTCTTGTTCTCTCATATTCTCTGTTTATTAGGCTTCTCTGTAATTTGTCCAGATGATGTCTGCTCCATCCTCCGTGTGTAAAATATACAAATCTCATTCTGAACTTCCTCCAACAGCTGAGACGCCTCAGACCTCACAGGGGCCTCAGTCATAACTCTGTCTGATTTATTACATACAGATTTGTATAGCGTTGTTGACACTTCCTCCACAGGAGCTGTCAGAAGATGCTGATATGTGTACTGTATATTATATATCAATGATGGCTAATCTTGGTACTCCAGCTGTGGTGGAACTACAAGTCCTATAATGCATTGCAATACTCTGTCTGACAGCTTTAAGCATAACTCAGGGAGGCAGATGCATGATGGGATTTGTAGTTTTGTCACAGCTGGAGTGCCAAGGTTAGCCATCACTGTTATATACCATCATTTGTATATCACAGGACACACTCTCCGCCATCAGGAGGACATTGTATAACACGCTTCCATGTTTCTTCCTGATATTTTACGATATAGGGCCGTCGCTGGGTAATCAGTTTCATACAGGACTTAGGCTCCCTGCACACTGCAAATCCGTTTTCCGATTCCGATTCCGTTTCCGATTCCGATTCCGATTCCGTTTCCGATTTTCCTTGAATACATTCAACAGAAAAACGGATCAAAAAACGCAGCATGCAGTTAAGATTAAAAATCTGAATCGGAATCGGATGTAAAAACAGATAGCGGAATCGGAATCTGAAATGCATGCAGTGTGCAAGGCGGCCTCTTGCACACTGCAAGCAAATCAGATTCAGATTCAGATTTTTAATCTGTTTTTACATCCGATTCCGATTCAGATTTTTAATCTTAACTGCATGCTGCGTTTTTTGATCCGTTTTTCTGTTGAATGTATTCAAGGAAAATCGGAAACGGAATCGGAATCGGAAACGGAATCGGAATCGGAAAACTGATTTGCAGTGTGCAGGGAGCCGACACTGAAGCGGCAAAAAGAAATGATGATATAATGATTTGTATGTGTAGTACAGCTAAGAAATAACACATTAGGAGCAGAGATATGAGTCTAATATTGTTTCCAGTACAGGAAGAGTTACGAAACTTCAGTTGTTATCTATGCAAAAAAGCCATTGAGCTCCATGACTTTCAAAGTCGAAGAGAGCTCTATCTTCTAAAGCTTGTTATCTCAACTGTCAGTCATTGTATCTTCTTTTTCTCTCCAGAGGACAGGTCAATAGTTCACAAGACTGCTCTGTAAAACATTTAGAATGGTGAGTAGTGTGTAAACTGCAAATATTAGAGAATGATGCAATGTTATAGAAAACACTATGTAACTGAAAATAAAAATATGGGAATATTTTCTTTGCTACTAATGTTCTTGTAATTATTCATCTCTTTAAAAAGTGGTATACCTTCTGAATAAAGGAATATCAGGACACAACCAGCAGATATCCAGCTCGGTAATTCTAGCTGCAGACTGGACATCAGAGATGTTTGTAATTAGAGACATTACGAATCACTCATTAGTCGAGTCTCTGATGTCCAGCTTTGGTCTGGGATTACTGAGACTCTTTAGATTATCTGCCTTAAAAACAAAATGATGAAACAAATGCAGTAAACCTCATCATACTGGGAGATGACTCTGGACACTGGAGAGGTGCCTCATATTCTTCCTGCTAATAATGGGAGCTGGAAGTCACGTTTATCCAGCAGAGAATTAGCTGATCTCCACACAAGTTCCCCAAATATCTCCAGAGATTCCCAATATGTCATATAAGTGTTTGGCCACTGTGGTAACTCCAGACCTACAGGATGGAGAGATGGACGGAGCTCAGAGGATGTCTACTGACACAGCTAGATCTACCACCCTGTGTCTCGTCTCCCCTTCTCATACAAATTACTGAAACAACATGCTTACTCAGGACTGTCTGACTGCCCATCCATTCAGTCCTTTTTTTCAGTGACTTTGGTCCAGCTTTGGCTCCAACCAAAGATGTCAGTAATCACCTAAAAGCTAAAACCAATATTTTTTGTTTTTTTTCCTGATTGCTCCTTCTTGAGTCTTCACCAGTCCCGTTCCCCTGAACACTCTCTGTTGTAGATATAAAGGGCTAGCTCTTTCTTGAATGTCCTCCTCTCTGAAAGGTTTCACACTTATTCAAGCTCTATCTGTCCTCCACGCCTTCTGTCTGGCTATACAAGGCTTTGTTTTCTGTCCCGTCTTTACTCCATCTGTGTAGACAATCTCTGGAAAGTCAAATAACTTTCTGGTTTTTATCAATACTTCTAAGCAGATATACATTCCTATTTCACCACTCCAGACCAAACTACCCAACTGTCCCTGAATGACTTCCTGATGCACCTCCTTTCCTGTCCACTCTCTTCAAGGAAATCAGAACTGATTATGTGTCCACCATATCCGTCCATCTCTCTGCCTGAAATGACAATAAATGTTATAATAATCCCCCAATAACCTCCACTTCTCAAACACGCTGGTTAGAGGTAAGATTAGATCTGTAGACTCAGTTATACAAAACATTTACTCCGTGACCACTGCCTGTCTCCTTCACCTGGAAGCACTCATCACATCTGTCCCCACACAACACTCCTGACATGATAACACATGCCCTAATGCTATCCTGCCTTCATGCTTGTAACATCATACCCTGCGGTTACCAGCGCACAGACTGGCATCTCTCCAATGCCTACTGAACTCACCGATCACCTCATTCACCCGACTTCACAGCTGCCCCCCTCTCTGCCAATCCCTTCACTGGCTGCCAATTATCAAGAAGATTAAATCCAAACGCCTAAATCCAACATATGAAGCTCTCTGCCATCTGTCACCTCCGTTCCTCTCCTCACTAATTGCCAGACATCATAGCTAAATAATAAATCTTACATGTTGAATAAAGAAATTATTTGTTTACTTAAGGTAAAGGATGACTAAAATAGAAAAACAGCACAATGACTTTCTACCGTCACTGCCCTCCTTCTGTAATAGTGCCATGGAGGCTCCTGGTTCCCCTTCCATTTCTTTCTATACCTGTATTAGCGGCCGGTAATCATGCTAATATTGTTTGTTAGCTCTGTATGTTACTTCATAAGGTGGCATCTTGGCAGAGCATGGTGCTATTCAAATAATAACAGACAGTCACCGACTAACCTATATATCCTGTGAAGCACTGCTGAAGGTGCTGGTATTATATAAATACTAAACAAATAAGTATAAGAATAACAATAATGCACTCAGGGTATATTGCCCATATCAATGAAAAGAAATAACTGACACCAGTGAGGGGAGATTGCTAGAACAACTAAGCACAGGGTATTAAAATTATTAACATACATAATTAGAAAGGTTTTACAACATTTGGTTCACTTAGTTTAAACAAATACAGGAAAAAAATATATATATTTGCTTTGTTGACAGCAGGAAGACACTTTTTTACCCCCCCCCCCCCCCCCCAAAAAAAAAAAGAAAGAAAAAAGAGAAAACAAGGTAGATAGCTGGATAGATTATTGATACCATGCAGAAACATTTACTGGCTGGCTTAGGCAGGAATGGTTCTTCCATGAAGCAAGGCGAATCACATGTTTCAGGGTGACAAAAGTTAGAGGGTGGCAAGAGAGACATTTTGCTACCCAAATGTCCCCCTCCAGTCCTCACACTCCCCATTTCTTCACTCAACTGCTCTGATCATTTCAGCAATGGTATCTCCTACTCCTGTCCAGCGCCCTGTATCCACGGCTACAGTGGTGCCCCATGTGACCTGTTACATGCTGCCGGGTCACATGAGGGGCTGCTGTAGCCAGAGATTAAGCAGGACTTCACATGGGGCTGGTGATTCCATCGCTAATCTGCTGAGAGCAGGTGAGTGATGCGGCGCCGGTGCAGCACATACCCGACATCCTGGGGATCAGATGCTGCGGGCCAGCAGGGAGGAGGTGCAGCACATACCCGGCATCCTGGGGATCAGATGCTGCGGGCCAGCAGGGAGGAGGTGCAGCACATACCTGGCATCCTGGGGATCAGATGCTGCGGGCCAGCAGGGAGGAGATGCTATGGGAGGAGGTGCAGCACATACCCGGCATCCTGGGGATCAGATGCTGCGGGCCATCAGGGAGGAGGTGCTATGGGAGGAGGTGCAGCACATACCCGGCATCCTGGGGATCAGATGCTGCAGGCCAGCATGGAGGAGATGCTATGGGAGGAGGTGCAGCACATACCCGGCATCCTGGGGATCAGATGCTGTGGGCCAGCAGGGAGGAGATGTAATGGGAGGAGGTGCAGCACATACCCGGCATCCTGGGGATCAGATGCTGCAGGCCAGCAGGGAGGAGATGCTATGGGAGGAGGTGCAGCACATACCCGGCATCCTGGGGATCAGAGGCTGCAGGCCAGCATGGAGGAGATGCTATGGGAGGAGGTGCAGCACATACCCGGCATCCTGGGGATCAGAGGCTGCAGGCCAGCATGGAGGAGATGCTATGGGAGGAGGTGCAGCACATACCCGGCATCCTGGGGATCAGATGCTGCAGGCCAGCAGGGAGGAGATGCTATGGGAGGAGGTGCAGCATATACCTGGCATCCTGGGGATCAGAGGACCAGCAGGGAGGAGATGCTATGGGAGGAGGTGCAGCACATACCCGGCATCCTGGGGATCAGATGCTGCGGGCCAGCAGGGAGGAGATGCTATGGGAGGAGGTGCAGCACATACCCGGCATCCTGGGGATCAGATGCTGCAGGCCAGCATGGAGGAGATGCTATGGGAGGAGGTGCAGCACATGCCCGGCATCCTGGGGATCAGATGCTGCGGGGCAGCAGGGAGGAGATGCTATGAGAGGAGGTGCAGCACATACCCGGCATCCTGGGGATCAGATGCTGCGGGCCAGCAGGGAGGAGATGCTATGGGAGGAGGTTCAGCACATACCCGGCATCCTGGGGATCAGATGCTGCAGGCCAGCATGGAGGAGATGCTATGGGAGGAGGTGCAGCACATACCCGGCATCCTGGAGATCAGATGCTGCGGGGCAGCAGGGAGGAGATGCTATGGGATGAGGTGCAGCACATACTTGGCATCCTGGGGATCAGATGCTGCAGGCCATCAGGGGGGAGATGTAATGGGAGTAGGGTTGCCACCTTTTGGGGGGAAAAATACTGGCTTGTAGGCGTGGTCTGGGGGTGTGGCCTAAAAGTGGGAGTGGTTTGTCCCGACATTCTTAGTTTGGATCTGGGCCTCCTGCATAGCAACAAAACGCATCTCGAGCCTACAGGCTGGTTATGCATTTGTACAGCCTCAGTCCTGCAGTGAATAATCACAATACTTTTTTTTTTACTTATTGCAGTCAGTCGGGTGCTGTTTATAGTGGCTTTTATAGCAGTGACATATTTTTCATAATTAGAAGATTATTTTACCTTAAAAAGGTCGTTCCTTAATTTAAAGTACCCCTGAACTGAGGTACTGCTCATTGTCCTTGGGGTCTCCCATACCCCTTCATATTTGACGGAATCCTTCAGTTGAATATGAAATCCAGGAGGCTCCGCCTAACGATGGAGTGCGAATCAGAACTGCGCTGGTGTAAGTTCCAAATGGTGCAAACACAGAGAAAGCAAGTGCTCATTCACAAGCATTGTCTATTACTGTGCTGATCAAAACCCACGCCTGGCAGTTTAGAGTAGTGGGGGGTTGGTGGATTAATAGGGGTAACCCTGAGGATAACGAGCAATGCCAGGACACTTCTATGAAGGTAATATAGCCCACAATGGGCATCCTTCAATAGATTTTACCCTGGCTCAGGGGTACTTTCAGAAACATTCAAGATGGAGTCTTAAATGCTAAGAAGGCTCTAAAGGTCCCGTTCATATACTCAATGTCACTCAACGGCTATTGGGACCCAATTCCTCGGGCGACATTGCAGGGCAAAGGCTGTGCAGACACGTTGCTTGCTTTCTAGGAAGGAAACAATGCATTCTCCCGGGCTGCTGCAGATTTTGGATTGCGGAGGCGTTTCTGCCTCAATGTTAAGTATAGGAAAAACGCAAACCGCTCTGAAAAACGGCACTTAAGAGCTGTTTGCCAGGCGTTTTTTGTTACAGTAGCTGTTCAGTAACAGCTTTACTGTAACAATACATGAAATCTACTACACTAAAAACGCTTCACAAAACCGCAAAATGCTAGCTGAAACGCTACAGAAAAATAAGAAAAAGCGTTTCAAAATCTGCTAGCATTTTGCGGATCTGCTAGCGTTTTTTGGTGTGCACAGGCCAATGTGGGCAACATGTCAGCAGAAAACAAACACAATTTGGGCCACATTTCAGCAAAAAACAAACACAATTTGGGCCACATTTCAGCAAAAAAAAATGCAATTTGGGCCACATTTCAGCAGAAAATAAACGCAATTTGGGCCACATTTTAGCAGAAAACAAACGCAATATGGGGCACATTTTAGCAGAAAACAAACGCAATTTTGGCCACATTTTAGCAGAAAACAAACGCAATTTGGGCCACATTTTAGCAGAAAACAAACGCAATTTGGGCCACATTTTAGCAGAAAACAAACGCAATTTGGGCCACATTTTAGCAGAAAACAAACACAATTTGGGCCACATTTTAGCAGAAAACAAACACAATTTGGGCCACATTTCAGCAAAAAAAAAAAAAAAGAATTTACTCACCTGACAGAAGTCCCCTCACACTGCCGACCTCTGGCGTGCAGCTCCCCGGACGATCCTCCTGCAGTCTCCCGCACTGAACTGAATAGCAGGGCCACGGGAAGATGGCACCCGAAGCCCTGTACTGGAGACACAAATAGTCTCCAGTACAGGACTTTGGACGCCATCTTCCCGTAACCCTGCTCTGCAGGCTGGAGCGGGGCTGCGCTGGCTGCCTATTAGACGCCGCGGCGCAGACAACAGTGTGACGTCTTGATGACGTCACGGAGCCTCCGAGGCCCCTAAAAACATGAGGCCCCAAGCGGCTGCTTGGTGCCTGGTGGCGCCCGTGCTGTACACACGCTTTTTAGCAGAGGTGGTTGTTAGCAGCCTCCTTGGACAAGTTTCATCAGGCCTTAAGATTAGTTTGATAAGGAGCCCTTGGTTATACAGTTATGCCCCTGCTGTAGCAGGACATACCACACATTAACCTTAAAGGGCAACTGAAGTGAGAGGGATATGGAGGCTGCCATATTCATTACCTTTTAAACAATACCAGTTGCCCGGCAGCACTGCTGGTCCGCTTTACTGGAACAACCACACTTCACCACCATTACAGGTCTCTAACAGGGATGCTCAAATCCGACCCGGGAGATAGCCGGATAGTTGCTATCCGGATATCTCCCAGGAGGGCTGTGCGGGGTGGGTCCCTTGGCGCCTCCCACGATGCGCTCCACGCAGCGGTCACGTGAGTAGTACAAACACTTCCTCCTTCCAGGTTGAAGGAGGAAGTGTGGAGCGCATCGTGGGAGGCGCTGAGGGACATACCTAGAAGACGTCAGACAGGTAAGCTTGACCGCTTGAACCGCCCACCCCCCCCCCCCTCCCCCAAACACCCCCGCACAGCCGTCCTGGGAGATATCCGGATAGCAACTATCCGGCTATCTCCTGGGTCAGATTTGAGCATCCCTGGTCTCTAACTCTAGAACTGGAAGCCGGTGCAAGCCCCCTGCGGGTACACCTCTCCTGCAACACCATGTACTAGAACAAACTTAGATCCTGCACACAAAAGGCTTCTTAAAATATCTGTATTAGCAGCATACAGAGCAAGCAGAGGCACACGACAGGTTTTCTCAGGTGAGGAAGAGCTATGCCCAAAACATGTTGTGTGCCTCTGCTTGCTCTGTATGCTGCTAATGCAGATACTTTAAGAAGCCTTTTGTGTGCAGGATCTAAGTTTGTGTGCAGGATCTGCTAGTCTGCTTGGCTGCAGTAGTGTCTTAATAATGCCAATAACCTCTCTATCGAAAAGTATTAGAGGCAGAGGATCAGCTGAGCTGCCAGGCAACCGGTATTGCTGAAAATGAAATAAATATGGCCACCTCCATAGACCTCTCACTTCAGTTGTCCTTTAAAGTGAACCTGAGATGGTTCACTAGCCCCTATTTATACTTACCTGGGGCTTCCTCAAGCCTCATGAGCACTGGGGCCTCCCTCGCCATCCTCCTCGGCCCCTCTGTTCTGCCGCTATATCTCTCTGTTCTGCTGGGCAGTCACGGGCTTCTGTGCATGGGCATCTCGGGTGTGCCCGCACCCCTCATCGTACTTCGGTGTCCTGGAGGATTCTGCGCCTGTAGGGGAGTTTATCTGCCCTAGGCTAAAGCCAGATCCCAGCGGACCATTGGAGAGGACATTACACTGTCCTCTCCCTCTGACTGCTTGTGATCTGGCAGCAGGTGGGAACGTAGCCTAAGGACTCAGTCACATCACTGATGCAGACTGGCCGTGCTATTGGGACGCAATGCATATGATTGCACGCCATCTGCGCGCTGCTGATCTCATTCATTACAGTGAATGGGATCAGCGCTGTGATTCCTGAAAAATGCATGCAGCAGTGTGATAGCGCATCACACTGCTGTACTGTACAGCGCAGCATAGAAGTGCGGTCTGTGCACTTCTGCCATTCTTGCGTGTTGCACATAATATGTGCTGCCAAAATGTGCACCAAAGTGCCTACGATGTGAATGAGTCTTTATCCTGTAAAAGCAAAAAGACTGTTTCCATTAAGTCTGAATGTGCAGATGGGAAACTACTGCCGATTCAAACAATAGCTTGCTGTCCAGATCGCTTGCCAATCTGGACAGCAGTTCTCCAAAGCACACACCTGAATCCCTGTAACCATAACTATAGTGATTCAGCTTCGCAGCAGCACTGGTGACATGCCCCAATGGAAATGGACATGGCACCTTACAGGTGGGAATGTCTGTTATCGTCTATAGCTACCATTCAGAAAAAAAGAATTGGTTGAAGTAGCTGCAGGGCTCCTGCTTTTCTGACAACTTGCAAGCTCAAAAGCCCCATTTGATTGCAGTGTTAATCTGCATATCTTTAGGTAATAGCCTTCTTCACAAATGTTTGACACTGTAACAGCCTGTCATTAACACCTCCTGGTCCCTCAGGAATTTTTACGACAGGTAGCCTCTCCTGGACTCCTGGTAGAGCGGAATATACTCTATTCACTCGTAACAATTCACTGAAAGAGAACTGTGACAGACTGACAACTGAGCCGACCATGAGAAACATAGAATGTAATTATGGAGAACCTGTGTGACGCTTCAGACTTCAAAGTTTCAGAAGACTGCCACTGACTGCAGTGGAGCAGGAGGAGGGGCAGACACTCTGCTTGCTGCGTGTAGAATACATTGCACTTCCTCCTTCTACACCTCGGCCACGAACAGCTAGTGTAGGCACAGGAGTGGGGCGGGCCAGCCCAGCCAGTGGAAGCGCTCTCATTGGCTGGCAGCAGTTTGGGGTTTTATATAGCAATGCTCTGTTTCTCCTCTTGTTTTTACCGGCAAATCCTGAGCAAATGCCCTGCCGGTAAAAAAAATATTCCGGCACCGGCTTTCTAATGAAAAAAACGGCCCTGCCGCCCGAATACCGGCTGGGTGGCAACCCTAAATGGGAGGAGGTGCAGCTCATACCCGGCATCCTGGGGATCAGATGCTGTGGGCCAGCAGGGAGGAGATGCTATGGGAGGAGGTGCAGCACATACCCGGCATCCTGGGGATCAGATGCTGCGGGCCAGCAGGGAGGAGATGTAATGGGAAGAGGTGCAGCACATACCCGGCATCCTGGGGATCAGATGCTGCGGGCCATCAGGGAGGAGATGTAATGGGAGGAGGTGCAGCACATACCCGGCATCCTGGGGATCAGATGCTGTGGGCCAGCAGGGAGGAGATGCTATGGGAGGAGGTGCAGCACATACCCGGCATCCCGGGGATCAGAAGCTGCGGGCCAGCAGGGAGGAGATGCTATGGGAGGAGGTGCAGCCCATACCGGGAATCCTGGGGATCAGATGCTGCAGGCCAGCAGGGAGGAGATGCTATGGGAGGAGGTGCAGCCCATACCGGGAATCCTGGGGATCAGATGCTGCAGGCCAGCAGGGAGGAGATGTTATGGGAAGAGGTGCAGCCCATACCGGGCATCCTGGGGATCAGATCTGTATACACACCAGGGGCGTAGCAATAGGGGGTGCAGAGGTAGCGACCGCATCGGGGCCCTTGGGCCAGAGGGGCCCTGAAGGGCCCTACCTCACCTTCAGTATTTTCTCTCTATTGGTCCTGTGCTCATAATACTCACTTCTATAGATACTTTGAATAGTGGTAATCATTAACAAGCTGTTCCCCATCCCCTTCTTGCACCTCTGACACTGTAGTTGCCATTGGCAGGTTTTGGTGCGCCGTATCAATTGTTATGTATAGAGTGCTTGGGGGGGGGGCATGTAAAACTTGCATCGAGGCCCACAGCTCCTTAGCTACGCCACTGATACACACTGCTGCTCCGTATACACACTGCTGCTCTGTGCACTGTATACACGCTGCCGCTCCATGCTCTGTATACTCGCTGCCGCTCCATGCTCTGTACACACGCAGCTGCTCCATGCTCTGTATACACACTGCTGCTCCATGCTCTGTACACACACTGCTGCTCCATGCACTGTACATATGCTTCTGCTCCATGCTCTGTACACACACTGCTGCTCCATGCTCTGTACACACACTGCTGCTCCATGCTCTGTACACACGCTGCTGCTCCATGCTCTGTACACACACTGCGGCTCTATGCTCTCTACACACCCTGCTGCTCCATGCTCTGGACACATACTGCTGCTCCATGCTCTGTACACATGCTGCCTCTCCATGCTCTGTACAAACGCTGCTGCTTTATGCTCTGTATACACACTGCAGCTCCATGCACTGTACACACACTGCTGCTCCATGCTCTGTACACACTCTGCTTCCCCATGCTCTGTACACACACTGCTACTCCATGCTCTGTACACATGCTGCTACTCCATGCTCTGTACACACGCTGCTACTCCATGCTCTGAACACACGCTGCTGCTCCATGCTTTGTACACATGCTGCTACTACATGTTCTGTACACACGCTGCTGTGCCATGCTCTGTACACACACTGCTACTCCATGCTCTGTACACATGCTGCTACTCCATGCTCTGTACACACGCTGCTGCTCCATGCTCTGAACACACGCTGCTGCTCCATGCTCTGTACACACACTGCTGCTCCTGCTCTGTAAACACACTTCTGCTCCTGCTCTGTACACACACTGCTACTCCATGCTCTGTACACATGCTGCCGCTTCATGCTCTGTATACTCGCTGCCGCTCCATGCTCTGTACACACCCTGCTACTCCATGCTCTGTACAAACGCTGCTGCTCCATGCTCTGTACACACACTGCTGCTCCATGCTCTGCACACATGCTGCTGCTGCATGCTCTGTACACACGCTGCTGCTCCATGCTCTGTGCACACGCTGCTGCTCCATGCACTGTACACACACTGCTGCTCTATGCTCTGTACACACTGCTACTCCATGCTCTGTACACATGCTGCTGCTGCATGCTCTGTACACACGCTGCTGCTCCATGCTCTGTGCACACGCTGCTGCTGCATGCTCTGTACACACGCTGCTGCTCCATGCTCTGTACACACTGCTACTCCATGCTCTGTACACATGCTGCTGCTCCATGCTCTGTACACACACTGCTGCTCCATGCTCTGTACACACGCTGCTGCTCCATGCTCTGTACACACTGCTGCTCCATGCTTTGAACACACACTGCTGCTTCATGCTCTGTACACACACTGCTACTCCATGCTCTGTACACATGCTGCTGCTGCATGCTCTGTATACTCGCTGCCGCTCCATGCTCTGTACACACCCTGCTACTCCATGCTCTGTACACACGCTGCTGCTCCATGCTCTGTACACACACTGCTGCTCCATGCTCTGTACACATGCTGCTGCTGCATGCTCTGTACACACGCTGCTGCCCAATGCTCTGTACACACGCTGCTGCTCTAGGCTCTGTACACACGCTGCTGCTCCATGCTCTGTACACACACTGCTGCTCCATGCTCTGTACACACGCTGCTGCTCCATGCTCTGTACACGCGCTGCTGCTCCATGCTCTGTACACACTGCTACTCAATGCTCTGTACACACGCTGCTGCTCCATGCTCTGTACACACACTGCTGCTCCATGCTCTGTATACACACTGCTGCTCCATGCACTGTACACACACTGCTTCTCCATGCTCTGTACACATGCTGCTGCTGCTGCATGCTCTGTACACACACTGCTTCTCCATGACCTGTACACACTCTGCTGCTCCATGCTCTGTACACACACTGCTGCTCCATGCTCTGTACACACGCTGCTGCTCCATGCTCTGTACACGCGCTGCTTCTCCATGCTCTGTACACACTGCTACTCAATGCTCTGTACACACGCTGCTGCTCAATGCTCTGTACACACACTGTGGCTCCATGCTCTGTACACATGCTGCTGCTCCATGCACTGTACACACAGTGCTGCTCCATGCTCTGTACACACGCTGCTGCTCCATGCTCTGTACACACGCTGCTGCTCCATGCTCTGTACACAAGCTGCTGCTCCATGCTTTGTACACATGCTGCTGCTCCATGTTCTGTACACACGCTGCTGCTCCATGCTCTGTACACGCGCTGCTTCTCCATGCTCTGTACACACTCTGCTGCCCCATGCTCTGTACACACGCTGCTGCTCAATGCTCTGTACACACACTGCTGCTCCATGCTCTGTACATACGCTGCTGCTCCATGCTCTGTACACACTGCTACTCAATGCTCTGTACACATACTGCTACTTCTCCATGCTCTGTACACACACGCTGCTGCTCCATGCTCTGTACACACACGCTGCTGCTCCATGCTCTATACACATGCTGCTGCTCAATGCTCTGTACACACGCTGCCACTCCATCCAAAATCAACTGTAGCAGGGGAAGAAAGGGGGCAGATATTCTGGTATCTCAACTTGTGCCTGTCCCCAGACACTGCACCGGTCCTGGTCTGAGGGGGGATTCTGGGCAGCTGTAACCCCCCCCCCCCCCCCCCTGCGTTTGCCCCGGAATGATGAAGACCCCAAACTGTGGAGCAGTTTCAGATAAGGATGGGACAACATCTCACATTCAAAATGACTGCTGTCTGTCTCCTCATTTGCCAAACATTTACAGAGTAAACATTGCTACAACTCTGCAGTAACTGGCCTCTTTCTCTGATTATTGCTGATGTCAATTATAAAAAGGAAGTGAAGTGAGGTCTGGTGTTAGTCGAGGTTACAGAACTGGATCAGTACCGTTCTCATCCAGTTCTGTATAATGTCTGAAGAAGAAACATAACATTTGCAAAGCTTGCAATAAACCATGTACAGGAAGTCATTAAAGCTATCTCAGGAATCAACATTTGTTGGTTTAATGTCTACAGGCCCCCCTGAGCGTCATTGTCCCCAAACGCCTCCTGGGGCACTGGAGGTAGGGAAGCGCCCCTTGTCAATGGATTGGACAAGGGCTCCGGGGGGGAGGGGACGGCTTGGCTGCCCCTCCCCCTCCAGAGCCCTCCCATACCATGGACCATGCGGGCTGGTATAGCTGAGGGTGCGAAGCCCCACGTGGCCGGGGCTTTGAGTTCTCGCTATCCCAGCCTGCATGGGTACAAGGGGTTACAGAGGCTCAGGAGGGGGACCCGATGTCATTTTTCAATTTCCCATACTCTGATATATAATACATTTCTATACATGTTAATACATACAGGGGGCATGCGTTACTGGATCTGATCATTTCTAATAGACCAGATAATGTGTCAAATGTGCAGGTTCAAGAACATTTGGGAAATAGTGATCACAACATGATAACGTTTGATCTGGTGACTGATAGGCCACGGGGCAGCGGGACCACTAAAACTATGAATTTTAGAAAAGCAAAGTTCACTCAAATTAGGCAGGCACTAAGTTTGGTGAACTGGGATAATGTACTACAAGGGGAAGACACTGAAGGGAAATGGCAAGCTTTTAAACTTATACTCAATCAATACTGTAGTATGTATATCCCATATGGAAACAAAATGTCTAGGAATAAAAAAAGGCCTCTATGGATGAATAGAAAGGTTAAAGATAAAATGAAGAGGAAAAAGAATGCCTATAAGGTCTTAAAACAGGAGGGGACCGAGGCTGCACTAAGCAATTATAAGGAGTGCAATAAAAATTGTAAAAAATAAATTAGGCAGGCAAAGATTGAAGCTGAAAAACAAATCGCTAAGGATATCAAATCTAACCCAAAAAAGTTTTACAAGTACATTAACTCTAAAAAAATAAAGGTTGACTGTATAGGACTCCTAAAGGATGAGGATGGGAACTCAATGGTGGATGACCAAGGTAAGGCTGAGTTATTAAATGCTTTCTTTGCTTCTGTCTTCACAAAAGAAACAGCACTGTTGCAAACTACAGAGGCAGAAGAGTCTCAATCTTCTAACTGTAATATTAAATACTTAACGCAGGAAGAAGTGAAGGCAAGACTAAATAAATTAAAAATAGACAAGGCACCTGGCCCGGATGGCATGCATCCTCGGGTCCTAAGGGAATTAAGTTCAGTTATAGATAAACCCCTTTATCTTATCTTTTGTGACTCTCTTGCAACTGGCAGAGTCCCAGTGGATTGGCGTACAGCCCACGTTTTCCCATTATTTAAGAAGGGCAAAAAATCTGATCCAGGAAATTATAGACCTGTAAGTTTAACATCAGTTGTATGCAAACTATTTGAGGGGTTACTAAGAGATACTATACATGACTTCATAGTAGAAAATAATCTTATTTCTCAGCATCAACATGGGTTTACTAAAGACAGGTCCTGTTTGACTAACATGCTCAGCTTTTATGAGGTAGTGAATGCTAATATGGATATTGGGAATGCTGTAGATGTGATATACCTGGACTTTGCAAAGGCCTTCGACACTGTTCCCCACAAAAGTCTGGTGCAAAAGTTGAGGATGCAAGGACTGGGGAAGAGTCTGTGTTCATGGATAGGGAACTGGCTAATGGACAGAAAACAAAGAGTTGTGGTCAATGGATCGTACTCAAAATGGGAGACTGTTAGCAGTGGGGTCCCACAGGGGTCTGTTCTGGGTCCAGTGCTCTTCAATTTATTTATTAATGACCTAGTAGATGCAGTAGTGAGCAATGTTGCTATTTTTGCAGATGATACAAAATTGTGCAGAATCATCAACTCTCAGGAAGATAGTGTCATATTGCAACAGGATCTGGATAGGATGGCTATATGGGCACATACATGGCAGATGAAATTCAATGTTGACAAATGTAAGGTCATGCATTTTGGACGTACTAATGGTCTAGCACCATACAAAATAAATGGGATACAGTTGGGGACATCAAACTTGGAGAAGGACTTAGGAGTACTCATTGACAACAAGTTAAATAATCGTACTCAATGCCAAGCAGCTGCAGCTAAAGCTAACAAAATTTTGGGATGCATTAAAAGGGAAATAAAAACTCGAGATGCTAGCATAATATTGCCCCTGTTTAACTCTCTAGTAAGGCCACATCTGGAATATGGAAATCAGTTCTGGGCACCACATTACAAAAAAGATATTGCAGTTTTAGAGCAGGTGCAGAGACGAGCAACAAAATTGATGCGTGGGATGGAAGGTCTCACTTATCGAGAAAGGTTAGATAAACTGGGTTTATTTAGTCTAGAGAAAAGACGCCTTAGAGGGGATCTAATTAACATGTATAAATACATCAGAGGGCAATATAATACCTTGGCGGATGAGCTTTTTGTCCCTAGGCCTTCTCAAAGGACTAGAGGACATGATCTGCGCATGGAGGAAAAACGTTTTAACCATTTATTTAGGAAAGGGTTCTTTACAGTAAAAGTGATTAAGATGTGGAATGCATTGCCACAGGAAGTCGTTATGGCAAACTCTATACCTGCATTTAAAGGGGGCTTAGATGCTTTCCTTGCGTTGAAAGACATCCATGGCTACAATTACTAGGTAATGCCTAATGATGTTGATCCAGGGATTTTATCTGATTGCCATCTGGAGTCGGGAAGGAATTTTTCCCTTTAGGGGCTAATTGGACCATGCCTTGTAAGGGTTTTTTCGCCTTCCTCTGGATCAACAGGGATATGTGAGGGAGCAGGCTGGTGTTGTACTTTATACTGGTTGAACTCGATGGACGTATGTCTTTTTTCAACCAAAATAACTATGTAACTATGTAACATTATCTGTCATTTTACCGCATTTGAATACAGTTTTTTTTCCTTCTTTCTTGTGGTTTTGAAATGTTTTTTCCTCTAGCTCACACTATACTCTTCAAAGTGAACCTGAGATAAGGGGGAAAGAAAAGTTTTATACATACCTGGGGCTTCATCCAGCCCCCTCCATGCAGATCGCTCCCTCCCCACGGTCCAAGGCCTCCTATATCTCCTGGTAGCAGCCCTGTTCTGTGCAGCGAGATGGGCGTACTTGCGCATGCATGGCCACCCGCCCCACTGTGCTCCCGTGACCAGGAGCATTCTGCATCTGTGCAGTAGTACTGCGCAAGTGCAGAACACTCCCAGCCGCGGCCCACACTGGCTGCAGAGAATGGGGCTGCCATCGGGAGATCTATGACTGCTAGGAGGCTTTGGACAGCGGTGAGGAAGCGATCTGTGCGGAGGGGCTGGAGGAAGCCCCGGGTATATTTTCTTTCCTCTCGTCTCAAGTTCACTTTAACATACGGGAGCTTTGCCATTAACCGCTGAAGTTGGCGGCCATTAAGCATTAAAAATAACCATTAAAAAAGTGTTTTCGCAAAATACGAATTTTTTGGCGACTATTTCGCAGTTGATCCTCCTCCGCCATTCCACTGTCCAGGTTTTGGTACTCTTTGTACACCTTTTTTTTTAAAGGAATTGAAATAATTTGTGGCTGCAGAGACCCTGAAAATTTTGAAATTCGCCTGCCCATTATAGTCTATGGATCTCGCTGCGAACGGCCGGCGGAAAATTCACTAACACGTTCACAAACCTGAAAAGTTGATGTTCATCCATCACTTATGATATCATATGTAGTAAAAGCAGAATTCACTTATCACATACCGTAGTTATGAGTAATTTATCATGCACTGTGCTTCTTTCCATTAGATGGAAGGTGTGCATGAAAAAAGGGTGCCGTGAAAAAGTGCCCGGCTGGATAACGAAATGGCGCGGGTGGATAATAAAATCTGACAACGATAAACAATGTTGTCAAACTTTGTTAACGATAAATACAGTTGTGAGAATAGACGGGAAATAATAATGAAAAGATATTAACGGTAAAAATCGTTACGTAATACAACAATACAAAACAGCTTAACCCAACCCTACTCTCACAGAATCCTCCCCTGGTGGTGCCTAAAACTAACCACTCCCCTGGTTGTGCCTAACCCTAACCCCCCGGTGATGCCTAACCCTAACCACCCCACTGGTGCCTAACCCTAGACACCCCCCCCCCCCCCGTGGTGCCTAACCCTAACCACCCCCCCTGGTAGTGCTTAACCCAAACCACCTCCCCCAGTGTTGCCTAAAACTAACCGCCGCCTGGTAGTGCCTAACCCTAACCACTCCCCCTTCTGGTACCTAACCACTCCCTCTGCAGAAACACCCTTTTACACATAGTAACAATAATATCTTTGATAATGTAAAATCTGTACAGATAAACTAAATAATATGATCAAAACTATAACGTAGCAAGCTTCTAAAATGATAATGTACTTCAAAAACTGTAATGTTCTACTATTAACTATATTTATTGCGAAGCCCTTTTTTCTGCTTTTTTTCTGTATTAATGAAAATTACATTAGAGTCTATGGCGGCGCCCTTTCGCCCCCCCTCAGCCGGCGCCCTTTTTTCCTGCTACCGATGGAAGTGTTTGTTACATAGTGAACTGGATATTGATTGTGGGGTATGAGTGTTCAATGGCACCAGTTTATTTTTTATTGATGTTTGCCCTTAGGTGTGAAATTCATTTTGCAGGTTTCCCTATTCCCTAGAAAAAATCCTAATGTTTGAGGGGAATTGAGCGTATTGAGTGGAAATGTTTTATGTTCCTCTTTACTGCTTGGTCAAGAACATGCAGTGGCGTATCTAGAGAGGTACAGACATGGCTCATACCATGGGCGCCAATCCTTCCCCCTCCTCCCTTGTGCTGCACTGCAATACAGGGGCATGCCACTCACTACCTATTTTGGGGAGATAGCTCTAGTGACTTATACTGGGAAGGGGCAATTTCAGTGTTTGCCATAGGTGCTAATGTATTATCCGCAGATACGCCCCAGAGAATATGTATATTATCTGTATGTATTCACACTTCTTTTCTCTATGTTACCTACCTAACCCTAGTTCCATCTGTTATACACCTATTTTTCTTGTGTCGTATATTTGCAATCATAATGTATTGAAAGAAAAATATTTCAATAAAAAGACAAGGCATATATATATATATATATAATATGTGTTTGTGAACCTTAATTAAAGTTGGGGTTTGCGGGTGTGTGAAACTCTGATCATTCAATATGGAGATTGCTCTTTTCTATCCAATCTGCACTGCCTGGTGCACCTTTCAATACCATGATCACCCCTGAGGCCCCCCCCCCCCTTTTGCCAACATACTATTTCAAACTCCTGGATGATACATTGGGAGTTGGGAGTGTAAACAGTAGCAGTCCCAGGAGTCCAAAAGTTCTTAGTACCTCATTCTGTACAGCAATCTGTAAGCACCACTCTCAAACAGGAAATGGAAGGGGAGGACAGGGCCAGATAACCCTCAATTCCACCACTTCTGGGGTCAATAAGGAGGGGGGTCGCACATGGCATGTGAGGAGGCCGTATTTTGACAGCATGGCAATGTAAAATCTACAATCTACAATGTGAGTCATTGGGACACAAACACACAGACACAAACTTTGCACATACACACACACACATGAAAAATCATATGACTACCGCTATTGACTGCAACATAAAGGTTTTTATGAGAATTTTGAAGGAGAACTCAGGTCCGTTTTTAGGAACAGGCAAACCAGGCAGACACGTGGGGTGAGACTTGTAGGAGCACAGAGCTAATGCTGGCACACTGTGGCTTCTGGAATCCTTATACAAAACAGCTATTTATGAGTTAGTCTGAAAACGTGTGTTTTAGGAGTAAGTTTGAAAGCTTCCAAGCTCGAACATATTGGACAGACTGTAGCAGAGTGTACCAAAGGAGAGGTGATGCTGATGAGAAGTCCTGGATGAGGGAGTCATACGAGGTGGCTGAGCTAGATCAGGGCTTCCCAACCCTGTCCTTATGTATCACCCCCACCCTCCATGAATATGTGAAGATTCCTGCAAGGCGTACACGGTTGGTGGCACTTGGGGGCAGAATTGAGAAGCCCTGCTTTAGCTAAAGGTGGCCACACACCATACAATTTTTTAAATATCTGTTCAATTTAAGAATTGCACTCAATTTTTCTGACTGATTGTAACATTTCAAAAATATGACCAATGTACCACTCACCTATGTTCAATTTTTTCCCCAATTATGATAAAACTGATTGGAAACTCAGAGAAAATTGCTAGGGTGTGTATAGTAATAAATTAACAATCCAACACACACCATACAATCTTTAGTAGAAATTGAAGAGAAATATCTGGCATTCCGGATCGATTTAAAATCGAAAAAAAAAACGGGAAATCCGATCGGATTTTTCAGTTGAATGAAAAAAAGCTTTCGATTTTTTCGAGAGATCCGATCGTTTTTATCGAATTACTGTAAAATCAGATCATTTTATTGTATCGTGTGTGGCCACCTTTAGTCTCCTCATCTGACTCCATCATCCAGGACTTCTCATCAGCATCGCCTCTCCTTTGGAACACTCTGCCACAGTCTGTTCATCATGTTTTGAGCCTGGAAACTTTGAAGTTTTGATTGTAGGCACCTGGCAGAGCCCTGCCCTTTTTAGTTCCAGAAATATGCATAGCTCATAGGGGCATAAAGACTTGCATGGCTCTCCTCACTGCTCAGAGTTGATGAATTATGTGTCTTGCACAACTGATAGCTTGCAAATTTCTTCTGACAATAGTGCTCTTTCCGTGTCTTCAATGAATCTTCTTATGACTTGTTCTGTATTATTATTAATGCTGTTTTCGGTATATGTTATGTTTGTTACAGGTAAAGATGCAGCTTCTGTGACTGAATGCGAGTCATGAGTACGATGGACAACACAACGTGCCGGAGTCTCAGTGCTTTCACCCTGAGCGGAATCCCATACCTGGAGGACTTCAATGTCTGGTTTGGTTTTCCCCTCATCTTAATGTATATTGTGGCCGTCCTAGGGAACACTACTATTATCTATATTATAATTAAAAATCACTCACTTCACAAACCCATGTACATCTTCCTCTCCATGCTGACGACGGTGGACCTCTTATTAGCAACAAGCACTATGCCTCAGATGTTGGGGATCTTCTGGTTTGATAGGAGAGAGATCTCCTTCAGTATGTGTCTTGCCCAGATGTTCTTCATTGCTTTCTTATCAGCTGTGGAATCTGGGGTATTGTTGGCAATGGCTGTAGACCGATACGTGGCCATATGCCACCCTCTTAAATATTCTTCCGTTTTCACCCCTAGGACCATTACAAAGATCTTCGTGGCCATTATAGTCAGAGGAGCAGCTGGGTTAATCCCCTTCCCGCTGATTATCAAGAGGTTGCCCTTGTGGAAGAACCACCTTTTGTCCCATTCCTACTGTCTCCACCAAGAGGTCATGAAATCTGCTTGTGGCAACATAAATTTAAATATTATCTATGGTCTGTTCATAATACTTTTTATTATGGGTCTCGACTCTGTGTTCATCTTTATCTCGTACCTGCTGATCATAAAGACAATGGCTGGTTTAGTGAAAGGGTCCAGTCTGAAGGGCATAAGCACCTGCACAGCTCATATATGTGCCGTCCTCATCTACTACATCCCCCTCCTCGGCCTCTCTGTAGTGCACCGCTTCAACAAGAGTGGAATTCCCAACATCCACATTCTGTTTGGGAATGTCTACCTTCTGTTTCCTCCCGTAATTAATCCCTTAATCTATGGAATCAAAACCAAGGAAATCTGGAACAAGCTCAGCAAGTTGCTCAGAAAGATTTGCCAAATATCCTAAGATTGAGATGAAACAAGAAATGGGCATGGGGACTATTTTTACTTTGGTAAGGGAGCACCCCTAAATGACTAACTCTTTTATGCATTGTAGGGAAAAACTTCAGATTCGGCAAATCAGGTAGATCTTTGCTGCTTGTGGCAATAATGGAACTTTCTCCACTCTACAAGAAATGTCTTTGCAGAAGTTTAATTATGGAGCTGGTTGGGCAGAGTAACAAGAGGGATGTCACAAGACACCAATATCATGCCGTCATGCCGTTAGACCTTACTTTTCTGTTTGTTACCTTTACGTAAGTGTTTTGTATTGGTGTGAAGGATTGAATAAATATATTTACACACTGGGCGTTTTACCTTGTGTTTTATGTTTTGGCTCAGGAGCATACATCAAATACGGGTGCCAGGAATAAAGGGCGCAGGGTATAAACAAAATTTTAGGATATTTTCTATAACAATATTTTTATCATTTCTTCATCTTTATCAGAGTTAGAATAATAAATATTTAAAACTAGCTGATGACCCGGCGTTGGCCGGGTATGTATTTGGCTGGTGTTGGCTGCGCCCACTTTTTCTAACCCCAACACAATTACTCAATTACTCAATGACCAAGTTTGTGAGCTTTGTGGTCTTTGGCATCATTAATTTGCATTGAAATGAAACAAATCTGATTAGCCGTTTGTGGCTCCACCCTCTTTTATGAACTCGAACCCCAGTCACCCAATGACCAACTGTACCAGGTTTGAGGCCTGTGCCATTAACAGTGCAAGAATAGAAGCAATTAAATATTCCCTTTGAAAAGCAATAGGTGAATTTTGATTGGCTTTTGCAGGCTCCACCCATTTTTCTTAATATTAATGCTAGTCACCCAGTGACCATCCGTGAAAAGTTTGGGGACCCTGCCATTAACAATGTAAGAATGGCTGCAGTTTACATTTTCCCAGTGAAATGTGTATTTGTCTCCAACCACTGATGACGCGGCGTTGCCCGGGTATTTATTTGGCTGGTGTTGGCTGCACCCACTTCTTCTAACCCTAACACACAATTACTCAATGACCCAGTTTGCTAGCTTTGCGGTCTTTGACATCAATAATTTGCATTGAAATGAAAAAAAAAAACGGATTGGCTGTTTGTGGCTCCACCCCCTTTTTAAAATTTGAACTACAGTCACACAAATTTGTATTTGAAATTTGTAATTGTCTCCGCCCACTTTTTGGTTATGGGAATAAACAATATCCTATATGTTATTCCAGGTAATGTACTATGTGTGTTCTAAATTTTATTCAAATCCATTCAGCCATTGTTGTGTCATCGAGCAACAAACATCCAAACATCTAAACATACAAACATCCGGATTGGCTGTTTGTGGCTCCACCCCCTTTTTTAAATTTGAACTACAGTCACACAAATTTGTATTTGAAATTTGTAATTGTCTCCGCCCACTTTTTGGTTATGGGAATAAACAATATCCTATATGTTATTCCAGGTAATGTAATATGTGTGTTCTAAATTTTATTCAAATCCATTCAGCCATTGTTGTGTCATCGAGCAACAAACATCCAAACATCTAAACATCCAAACTTTCACATTTATAATACTAGTGAGAAGAGTAGTTACTGAAGTTTTAGCTTTGGGAGTAAAATCTCACTACTCCAGCAGGAGATGTTTGGATAGTCTTCTATGCTAGTAGTTTGGCACTGGTATGGTATGGAGGGGAGGGGAAAGAAAGACTTAGTAGAGAGGTGGCTAATATTTTGTTTAGTGGTCTCCATGTGACTGTCCCTAGCCCTTTTACCCCTCACCCCTAAATGCAAGCTGGTGTTAGCTGAGAAGGCTGATCTCATGGACATGGGGTCCCCACAACACTCTTTCACAAGGTTCTTATTCAAGGTTCTTATTATTAAGATGTAATAATTGCAATATTTTTATAGCGCCTTTCTCCTGTCGGACTCAAAGCACTTGCGAGGCAGCCACTAGAGCGCACTCAGTAGGCAGTAGGCAGTAGCAGTGTTATGGAGACTTGCCCAAGAAACTCCTTACTGAATAGGTGCTGGCTTACTGAACAGGCAGAGGTCTCCTGTGTCAGAGGCAGAGCCCTTGACCAGTGCACTATCCAGCCACTGCTGGATAGGTAGGTCAAACACTCCCAACACCTTTACAAAGCACTCTTTTTAAGGACGATAGTTTCTCTCCCACCTCTATGCCCTCCATATGAAGCAGGTAGTGCAGTAACACGAGAGAAGTTTATGGTGCATGCTGGATGGCAGCCGCAGCAGCATATGTTTGCAAAACAAACACTTTGTGGAGTATATCAATACATTTATGCCTGTTGAAATTGGCAGTTTTGTGTCTGCTTCTAGGAGGTAAGTCCACCACTGCCTTTCAAGCATTTTTATCTATTTTAGCCTATTTTATTCTTTTGGCGCCTCTGTTTACATTGCAAAAATGTCTCTTGCACTGCTCTAAGTATACATTTTCTGCTATTTATGCAAAAAAAGTGAATACATTACACAAACATAATTTCAGCTATGAACTCAAAATTGCAAAACTCCAGTGTGAAAGCCAGAATTCCACAAAATCCATGCATATATAGATATACATTTATTTACAAATTGTACAGGACACACACACTGGCAGCTATAAGAACTTGGTATAGCATTTTTGTTTCTTTGCTTTTCTGTACAATATTTCTCATACCACTGTCAGCATCATTGGCCATTCTAATACTAATACATTACCGTCTAATCTAATAAATAATTTTTATGAAGAAAATGTGGCAGCTTCCGTTATTTAGGCCTCTAGTGTACATTCTGGTGCGGTGATTAGTGAACTTGGTGATTTGCAGTGAAGCAAACAAACAGAAAATGATGCTGGGAGATGGTCGAGACTCTGGAGACTGAAGACGTCCCTCAGGATGCCTCTATTAATGATGGCCGTTGGACATCCTGTTTACCTAGCAGAGATTTAGCTGATCCAGGTTAAAGCTCGTCCACAGGGATTCCCAACAAGTCATATAAGAGTTTGGCCACTGCGAAGACCACAGACCTGCGGGATGGAGAGATGGACGGGACTCCGAGGATCTCCACCGACACAGTTAAGGCAAAACATCTAACCTAGCTCAGAGGAGATTACATCTCTCCTCTTCTCTAAACAAGGCTTCTCATCTGTCATTTCCAAATCCCACCGCTCTACATGAGCCTGGGATTCCATTCATTCCCATCTCTTTCCCCAGCTCTCCTCATTCTTCATCACTGCACGAACATCTCTCTTTAATCTATCTCTCTCTGGAAGCACTTCTCCATCCTCACTCAGATCCCACCAACACTTGTCCTGTCTTATGTCTATTCTTCTAATCAGAGCAGGGACAAGGTCCTCCAGCACCCAAGGCTGAGACACCAAAGTGCGCCCCTCCATCCCTCCCACCCCAGCCATCACACACTGATTGCTATTAGACTAAGAGGGCTACAGGGCCCACAACCTCCCCAACACCTTAATATCTAGTTATCTGGCTTGCAGTCACTGCTATGTATCCCCTTTTCTTATTTCTTTCTGCTTCATACACAATTAGGAATGACAGCTGAATGAATTGTGCGCCTCCTCCTACACTGCGCCCTGAGGCTGGAGCCTCTCCAGCCTATGCCTCGGCCCGGCCCTGCTTCTAATACAAATAATTGGAACCACATTATTATTATCTTATTTATCATCATACATCTCTCTTTAACCTATCCCTTGCTGGTGGCTTTTCTCAATCCTAACTCAGATTCCACCATTCCCACCAACTCTCATCCTGTCTCATGTCTATCCTTCTTATACAAATGACTGGAACTCTCATCCTGTCTCGTGTCTATCCTTCTCATACAAATAAGTGGAACCACAGTAGTATTATTATTTATCATCATACATTTCTTTAACCTATCCCTCTCTGGTGGCATTTCTCGATCCTCACTCAGATTCCACCATTCCCACCAACTCTCATACTTCTTACACCTTCTCGTACAAATAACTGGAAACACAGTATTATTATCATTATTTATCAAGGCTGCAGAACATCTCCCAAATATTACTCAATTTCCTTACTCGATCGACCATTTGATTTGATCATTTTATCAGATCGGAGAGAATTGACTAAGTGCCATTCTGCTCTATTGTGGTTGAATCATCTAATTTACTCCATTGTACAGATTGGTAAATATCGGTCGATTACAAAACAATCGGCTTATGTTCCCGTGATTTCAATGCACACAGAATCTATTTTTGGTGTCAGAGCCTGAAGGCTTAGCATGGTTCAGCTCGATTAGTGAAGGAAAATCATCAGGATCTCGCTTACAGTTTGTGGGCTACTTGTGTATCGACTTTTGATCGACCACACTGTTGTTGATCGCCCAATAATGTTGATCACTTAGTGGAATGTAATGTACCTTAACATCAAGACTCACATTTCCCACCAACGTTCTTCCTGTCCCACATCTACCCTTCTCATACAAATGACTGGAACCACATTATTATTATTATTATTATTCATTATTTATATTGCACTGACATGTTCCACAGGACACAGAGGGCCATGTGCAATCACTTTTTCTCTGCAGTTTTCATCTAGGAGATCATTTTTCATCTTCTTCTTAAATTACTTTTCAGCTCTCTGCAACTGGAAAAGTAACAACAAGTTGGTGAAAAAGTACTGCCAAAATTACTTAGCCACTTTGCAACCCTTGTCTACTCCCCACAAAACTTCACCTAAAGCTCAGGGGAGTAGATAGGCGTACTTGTGGTTAACAGTGTGCTGTATGCCCAATAAGCTATCTGATTATGTATATAGGGTACCATTTTAAACGTGACAAGTGAGAGAATAGATTTTGTGTTGTTTGACAACTGAGGGCTAAGTCATGTGATTTTTTTTTACCGGAAAACTGAATGAAAAGCAATAAAACTTTTATTTTCATGTACTCTGTACCCCCACATAAATACTTGTAAAAAAAAACAAAAGTGACAGCATTGAAAAGAGAATACATAGCTACCCTAGGGACTTAGCTTTTAAAATATGTATGCCATGAGAGTGTATTACTGTTAATCATGAAGATAAGGGCTTTTAATTACTGATAGAGTACAATGAGAAAACAAAAAACACAAACCAGAAACTAATATATTATCGCCATACATTGTACTAGGAACATTATTTAAATGTTGAGATAACCAGGACAAATTAGCAAATACAATGTGTAGGTTTTACCTATGGTAACATTGTTTATTTGAAAACTATAGTGGATGGAAATGGAGAAATAGTGTATTTTTACTTTTTTTTCTTATTTTTCCCTTTAAAATGCACAGATAATAACATAATTACTAAAAGCAAATATCACCCTCACAAAGCATAATTTATGGCAAAAAAAACAAGATATAGATCATTTACATCTGATGAGTAGCAATAAAGTTATTGGTAAATGGATGGGAGGAGCGCTGAAATGTGAAAATTGCTCTGGTTTTTAAGCAAAAAACCCTGTGGTTAGTGTTGGGCGAACAGTGTTCGCCACTGTTCGGGTTCTGCAGAACATCACCCTGTTCGGGTGATGTTCGAGTTCGGCCGAACACCTGACGGTGCTCGGCCAAACCGTTCGGCCATATGGCCGAACTAAGAGCGCATGGCCGAACGTTCCCCGAACGTTCGGCTAGCGCTGTGATTGGCCGAACGGGTCACGTGGTTCGGACCCGAACGCGCTCTGATTGGCCGAACTGTCACGTGGTTCGGGTAAATAAATACCCGAACCACGTCATATCTCCGCCATTTGTCTGTGGGTTTAGCTTTGGGTAGGCAGGCAGGGTAGTTCGCGCTCCAGCCACGCTAGCCAGGGTCCCCCCCAGTCATTGTGTGTCGCTGCTGGGAACAGTAGTACACCGCTCGTTCAGCCACACTATATAGCATTCTGTGTACTGTTCTGTGTCTGCTGGGAACAGTAGTACACCGCTCGTTCAGCCACACTATATAGCATTCTGTGTACTGTTCTGTGTCTGCTGGGAACAGTAGTACACCGCTCGTTCAGCCACACTATATAGCATTCTGTGTACTGTTCTGTGTCTGCTGGGAACAGTAGTACACCGCTCGTTCAGCCACACTATATAGCATTCTGTGTACTGTTCTGTGTCTGCTGGGAACAGTAGTACACCGCTCGTTCAGCCACACTATATAGCATTCTGTGTACTGTTCTGTGTCTGCTGGGAACAGTGGTACACCGCTCGTTCAGCCACACTATATAGCATTCTGTGTACTGTTCTGTGTCTGCTGGGAACAGTGGTACACCGCTCGTTCAGCCACACTATATAGCATTCTGTGTACTGTTCTGTGTCTGCTGGGAACAGTAGTACACCGCTCGTTCAGCCAGACTATATACCATTGTTTACTGACACTATATAGCAGACTATATAGCATTGTGTGTACACCGCTCAGCCAGACTATATACCATTGTTTACTGACACTCTGTGTACACCGCTCAGCCAGACTATATACCATTGTTTACTGCCACTCTGATTCTGCTGGGAACAGTAGTACACCGCTCGCTCAGCCAGACTATATACCATTGTTTACTGACACTATATAGCAGACTATATAGCATTGTGTGTACACCGCTCAGCCAGACTATATACCATTGTTTACTGACACTCTGTGTACACCGCTCAGCCAGACTATATACCATTGTTTACTGCCACTCTGATTCTGCTGGGAACAGTAGTACACCGCTCGCTCAGCCAGACTATATACCATTGTTTACTGACACTATATAGCAGACTATATAGCATTGTGTGTACACCGCTCAGCCAGACTATATACCATTGTTTACTGACACTCTGTGTACACCGCTCAGCCAGACTATATACCATTGTTTACTGCCACTCTGATTCTGCTGGGAACAGTAGTACACCGCTCGCTCAGCCAGACTATATACCATTGTTTACTGACACTATATAGCAGACTATATAGCATTGTGTGTACACCGCTCAGCCAGACTATATACCATTGTTTACTGACACTCTGTGTACACCGCTCAGCCAGACTATATACCATTGTTTACTGCCACTCTGATTCTGCTGGGAACAGTAGTACACCGCTCGCTCAGCCAGACTATATACCATTGTTTACTGACACTATATAGCAGACTATATAGCATTGTGTGTACACCGCTCAGCCAGACTATATACCATTGTTTACTGACACTCTGTGTACACCGCTCAGCCAGACTATATACCATTGTTTACTGCCACTCTGATTCTGCTGGGAACAGTAGTACACCGCTCGCTCAGCCAGACTATATACCATTGTTTACTGACACTATATAGCAGACTATATAGCATTGTGTGTACACCGCTCAGCCAGACTATATACCATTGTTTACTGACACTCTGTGTACACCGCTCAGCCAGACTATATACCATTGTTTACTGCCACTCTGATTCTGCTGGGAACAGTAGTACACCGCTCGCTCAGCCAGACTATATACCATTGTTTACTGCCACTCTGATTCTGCTGGGAACAGTAGTACACCGCTCGCTCAGCCAGACTATATACCATTGTTTACTGACACTATATAGCAGACTATATAGCATTGTGTGTACACCGCTCAGCCAGACTATATACCATTGTTTACTGACACTCTGTGTACACCGCTCAGCCAGACTATATACCATTGTTTACTGCCACTCTGATTCTGCTGGGAACAGTAGTACACCGCTAGCTCAGCCAGACTATATACCATTGTTAACTGACACTATATAGCAGACTATATAGCATTGTGTGTACACCGCTCAGCCAGACTATATACCATTGTTTACTGACACTCTGTGTACACCGCTCAGCCAGACTATATACCATTGTTTACTGCCACTCTGATTCTGCTGGGAACAGTAGTACACCGCTCGCTCAGCCAGACTATATAGCATTGTGTTTACTGCCACTCTGTGTACACCGCTCAGCCACACTATATAGCATTGCGTACTCTGCCAGTCAGTGTGTATATTGCTGGGATCAGTAATACTCCACTCACCGTCAACCACTATATGAGCTCAACATGAGTTCCCCAGAGACCTCCGCTGTGAGCAGCACTCCCAACAACAGCAACAGCCAACGCCCCACGCAAGCTATAACATCCACCCCAGCAGCCAGTGGTCAGCAGCAGCCCTCCCCGGAGGAGAACGTTGTGTCCATCAGTCCGTCGCCAGAGCGATTAATGAGGGCTGCCATTGAGGAGATGATGGGGCCTGATGTGGAGGAGGAGGTCTGGCTCAGGCCAGCATCCCAAGTTAATGTTGAGGACGATGAGGGGTCTGTGTCTGGGGATGTTGGGGTGGCAGAGGTGGTGGGTGGGTCAGACTCAGGAGAAGAGTTGTATGATGAGGATGATGATCGGGACCATCTGTATGTGCCTCAGAGTCCGACCCCGGAAAACATGTTGTATCGTGTGTTTAGGTACTAAAATCTGCGATCCCTCCCAGTAGTGTTGGGCGAACAGTGTTTGCCACTGTTCGGGTTCTGCAGAACATCACCCTGTTCGGGGTGACTATATAGCAGACTATATAGCATTGTGTTTAATGCCACTCTGTGTACACGGCTCAGCCACACTATATAGCATTGTGTTTACTTCCACTCTGTGTCTGCTGGGAACAGTAGTACACCGCTCACCCGCCACTGTATAGCATTGTGCTCTGTGTCACTGCTGACAATAGTGGTACACCGCTCACCCACCACTGTATAGCATTTCTGTACTGCCACTGTACTGCTGCCAGTCAGCGTGTACTTTAAGTGAAATGAGGAAGAAATCCGGTGAAAGAGGGAGGGGCAAGGGAAGAGGTGTTTCCCCTGACGGTTCACGTACAGGCCACAGGGGAGCACCCAAGAAAACCCACTCAATACTGCCCATGTTGTCCAGGACAACAACCCTCACAGATCCAAAAGAACAGGACCAGATAATTACTTGGATGACCTCTCAAGCGTCCAGCAGTGGGTTAAGCAGCACCAGCACATCACGCACGAGGTCCGAGTCCTCAGCCAGTTAAAGTCTGGGCTTTCTTTGAAGACTGCACTGAGGATGTTACCATGGCGATTTGCAAGGTGTGCAAGACCCGCCTGAGCAGGGGGAAAAGTATTAACAACCTCTCCACCACCAGCATGAGCCGCCACATTCTATCCAAACATCCCACTCTGTGGGCAAACGCGGCAGGACAGGGTACCACCGTACCACCAGCAACACTGCCTCCCTTGGGTTCACCAGACTCACCACCAGACCCGCCTCAGCAGCAGCAGTAGCCCAGCCATTGCGTGGTTCACAACATTCACAAACATCAGACGATGCTGACACTGTCACTTTCCGGACTAGTGCTCTTGAGGTCTCCCAGTGTTCATCAAACACAACAACCAACAGCCCTTCGGTGTGCAGTGCTACGGTTGAGTTGTCTGTCTCTGAGATGTTTGAGCACAAGAGGAAATTGCCAGCAAATGACCCGCGGGCCGTGGCAGTAACAGCCAGCCAGCATAGCCAAGCTTCTGGCCTGCGAAATGCTGCCATATCGAGTGGTGGAGACAAACAGCTTCAAGGGCATGATGTCAGTGGCCATCCCACGTTACGTGGTTCCCAGCCGCTACCACTTTGCGCGCTCTGCAGTGCCTGAGTTGCATGAGCACGTGGTCAGCTAAATAACCCGAAGCTTGAAGAATGCCGTTGCCTGCAAGGTTCACCTCACCACTGACACCTGGACAAGTGCGTTCGGCCAGGGTCGATACATCTCCCTTACCGCGCACTGGGTGAACCTTGTGGAGCCTGGCAGTGATTCCTCACCTGCTACGGCGCGGGTGTTGCCCACGCCGCAAACAGCTGCACCGCCGTCCCTCCCACTGGATAACAACAGCAGCACCTACCTCTCTGACTCCTTCTCCTCCAACGCATCTCAAAGCTGTACCTCATCCGGAAACGCTAACCCAGCACCAGCAGCAGTAGGATCGTGGAAGCAGTGCAGCACAGCTGTTGGCATGCGTCAGCAAGCGTTGCTGAAGCTGATCTGCCTTGGGGATAAGCAGCACACAGGGGAGGAAATTTGGAGGGGAATAAAGGAACAGACGGATTTGTGGCTGGCACCGCTGGACCTGAAACCGGGCATGAAGCTAGACACCTGGCACGAACTGGCAATGTACGCAATAGAGGTGCTGGCTTGCCCGGCAGCCAGCGTTATGTCGGAACGCTGTTTCAGTGCTGCCGGAGGCATCATCACAGATCGGCGTATCCGCCTCTCCACAGAAAATGCAGACCGTCTGACTCAAATTAAAATGAATCAATCCTGGATTGGAAACGACTACGCAACACTCCTGGACCCCAACCAAGTAACATGACCGATGAACATCTGGGATGGTTTAGCGTTTCCGGTCCCTGTTTATTGAACCTCTCATCTGTATTACATTTATGACTGCATGGCGGCAAAAAGCATTGCTGCTATATCCGCACGCTTTTTGTCCTCATGCAAGGCCTGGGTTGTTGTGTCTCACAAAGCGTGGCCTTCTCCTCCTGCGCCTCCTCCTGTTCCATCACGTGTGCTGCTGCTGCTGCTGCTGCTGGGTTACCGTTGCCGGTCCCTGTTTATGGAACCTCTTATCTTTATTACATTTATGACTACATGGCGGTACAAAGCATGCTATCCGCACGCTTTTTGTCCTCATGCAAGGCCTGGGTTGTTGTGTCTCACAAAGCGTGGCCTTCTCCTCCTGCGCCTCCTCCTGTTCCATCACGTGTGCTGCTGCTGCTGCTGCTGCTGGGTTAGCGTTGCCGCGTGGTCCCTGTTTATGGAACCTCTTATCTTTATTACATTTATGACTACATGGCGGTACAAAGCATGCTATCCGCACGCTTTTTGTCCTCATGCAAGGCCTGGGTTGTTGTGTCTCACAAAGCGTGGCCTTCTCCTCCTGCGCCTCCTCCTGTTCCATCACGTGTGCTGCTGCTGCTGCTGCTGCTGCTGGGTTACCGTTGCCGGTCCCTGTTTATGGAACCTCTTATCTTTATTACATTTATGACTACATGGCGGTACAAAGCATGCTATCCGCACGCTTTTTGTCCTCATGCAAGGCCTGGGTTGTTGTGTCTCACAAAGCGTGGCCTTCTCCTCCTGCGCCTCCTCCTGTTCCATCACGTGTGCTGCTGCTGCTGCTGCTGCTGCTGGGTTACCGTTGCCGGTCCCTGTTTATGGAACCTCTTATCTTTATTACATTTATGACTACATGGCGGTACAAAGCATGCTATCCGCACGCTTTTTGTCCTCATGCAAGGCCTGGGTTGTTGTGTCTCACAAAGCGTGGCCTTCTCCTCCTGCGCCTCCTCCTGTTCCATCACGTGTGCTGCTGCTGCTGCTGCTGCTGCTGGGTTACCGTTGCCGGTCCCTGTTTATGGAACCTCTTATCTTTATTACATTTATGACTACATGGCGGTACAAAGCATGCTATCCGCACGCTTTTTGTCCTCATGCAAGGCCTGGGTTGTTGTGTCTCACAAAGCGTGGCCTTCTCCTCCTGCGCCTCCTCCTGTTCCATCACGTGTGCTGCTGCTGCTGCTGCTGCTGGGTTAGCGTTGCCGCGTGGTCCCTGTTTATTGAACCTCTTATCTTTATTACATTTATGACTACATGGCGGTACAAAGCATGCTCTCCGCACGCTTTTTGTCCTCATGCAAGGCCTGGGTTGTTGTGTCTCACAAAGCGTGGCCTTCTCCTCCTGCGCCTCCTCCTGTTCCATCACGTGTGCTGCTGCTGGGTTAGCGTTGCCGCGTGGTCCCTGTTTATTGAACCACTTATCTTTATTACATTTATGACTGCATGGTGGTACAAAGCATGCTATCCGCACGCTTCTTGTCCTCATGCAAGGCCTGGGTTGTTGTGTCTCAAAGCGTGGCCTTCTCCTCCTGCGCCACCCTCCTCCTGTTCCATCACGTGTGCTGCTGCTGGGTTAGCATTACCGGTCCCTTTTCCTGGAACCTCTTATATGTATTACATTTATGACTGCATGCCGACAAAAAGCATGTTACCTGTGCAAAGAAAACAGACATTTCCCGCATTTAAAAGACAGTTTTCCCTTTGAAACTTTAAAATCGATTTTCTCAAAAACTATAAGCTCTTTTTGCTAAATTTTTTTTCCTCTTGTACCCACTCCCAAGGTGCACATACCCTGTAAATTTGGGGTATGTAGCATGTAAGGAGGCTTTACAAACCACAAAAGTTCGGGTCCCCATTGACTTCCATTATGTTCGGAGTTCGGGTCGAACACCCGAACATCGCGGCCATGTTCGGCCTGTTCGGCCCGAACCCGAACATCTAGATGTTCGCCCAACACTACCTGTGGTGCTGAAATGGATTACTTAAAGTATTTTCTTGCTGGCTGGTTGCTTAAAGGGCATTCCATTGATAAGATAATTATCACCCAGGAGTAACCTTAGGAGAAAAGTGAATTGCATACGGGCCACAGTATCTTCTCCGGATTGTCTGTCAGCCAACCCCTTGCTTGAGTCCCGTTCATTCAATTTGTGCCCCAGCCACCCAACCAGAACTGCTGCCCATGCTAAAGCTACCAAGAATCACCAAACATCTCGATCCAGTGATCATCATTACTGCATACTCATCCTTCTTTCTCCAGGTCCATATGCAAATTAACATTTTCTCCTGAGTTTTCCCCTAAGTGATATTGTTATCTTGTCAATAAAATGCCTTTTAAACCACCGGCAAGCAAGAAAATACACAAAATGATTTTGATATTACATTTTCACCTACTTATGGTTCTTTTTCAATTGGAAAGTGCTGAAAATTATTAAAAATACAAGATGAAAAATGATCTCCTAGGAGAAAACTCAGGAGAAAAAATATGGGCCTCTGGGCCAAATGCAATTACATGTTTCACCCGTGTTTTCTCCTAGGTGGTATTTTACAACTTGTAAATAAAAAGTCTTTTAAATCACCAGCAAGCAAAAAATACTCAAAATAATTTTGATAGTACAGTTTCACCTAGTTTTTTGGTACTTTTTCAATTGCTAAGTGCTGAAAAATGATTTTCAATAGAAGATGTCAGATTATCTCCTATGAGAAAACCCAGGAGAAAAGGTTAATTGCATATGGGCCAGGGGGCCATATGCAATTCGAGGAGATAAGAAGCTGAAAACATGCGAGCTTCTTATCTCCTCACATCGCTCAGGATTTAGCGGCAAATTCAATTGCCAGTTTCACCTGAGGGATGACCTTGCGTAAAGGAGCATAACTCAGGCGAATACTAGGTATTCGCTGAGCGATGCTCCTGTGTGGCCAGCGATGTGGAGCGAGGCATTTGTGCCGTGGAGCTGTCCTTCAGCACCACACCACTGCTGCCTCGTTCCCCGGGAGATGCGCGCATCGTCGCAAGGCTGTTACCCGCCGCCCGTCGCCTCCTGCCGCTCGTCGCTGCTGGGAAATTCTGAAAAAAACATACCTCCATCGTTCCTGTCTCACCGCATGTCCCACGCTGCTCCTCCGCTCATCTCTGTGACTGTCATTGTTCTTGGAGCCGGCAAAGCATCTTTGAGTCTCCTGCCGGGGCTCCCCATTCCTCCACTAGGTGGCCCAATGAGAATCAGGATGATTGAGAATCATATTGAGAATCGTGGTCAGGAGGTATTGGCTCCTGACCGCGTGACCACTGTAAACCAATCCCACTGGCTTACATTGACGGACAGGGTCAGGAGCCAATGAAAGCGGCTCCTGACCGGCTGACAGTGCTCTGTCGTCATAGCAACCGCAGAGAGAGGGGCCTGCGGCGGTGGGAGAACAGCTCGACCGGTGGGTATGTGCAGAAATTAATCGGTATGGTAGGTTTTTTGGTACCAGCGATCTCTGGTCCGGAAGAGGCCACAGACTGCTGGTAGGCAAGTGGTTAATCTTGTGATCCACAAATAATGGCCACCGTCAGGCCACCGCAGACCACCCACTACTGCTTCAAAGGTTTGAGAGTTATGTGGGGTTGTTTCACTGCTGTTATTACTTGGCTGTCCCACTTATGGTATTTATTATCTCTGTAATATGCACCATATTGTATACTACTTCATACGGCTGCAGGGCAGACAGTACTGTAGATTATTCAGTAAGACAGCTTTTTGGCTCCTTTTTGCATTATAATAATAATAATAATAGTATGATGTGTGTCATGTGACTGAACAATATAGCAGTTATTAGTTATAAACATGCAATGAAGACAGTAGGTACATGACCTCCTTACTGCTGCTTACAAGTTTTGATATTGATGTGAGTAAAGTTGCCCAGGATGAAATCTGTGCTGGCTCACTTAAAGCAGAATTTTTGTACAGATCTTGTTTTGGACTTGGGAAAGCGTTTTCAGTAGAGGAGCTGTTTGGTTCATTTTCACATAATAATTAATTATAATAATAATAACAACCTATAATCGTGTTTCTGATTATCTACATTATAACTAATACTATGCAAATTGTCGCATGTCCTATTATAAAGCCATTTCAAATCACACCTTGTCCTGATGAAGGCCAAAATGACCCAATGAAAGAGCTGTGCTACAATGCACTATAACATGAATGTCATGTAGGTGTGTGTGAAGTTAGTTTAATAACTTACTGTATATCACATTACATACAAACGTATATATATATATATATATATATATATATATATATATATATATATATATATATTCAGACTTATTAAAGTTTGGGCTCCAAGTGGTTGACGTGTTTCTTTAGTCTTACTATACATACAGTTATAAGTGCATGTGACATCATTCCTCAGAGCTAATCACTTTGGGCTCAATGCACTAAGATTTGATTATTAGTTATGGTGAACATCGCACACAAATATTCATGGACTGTTTGTGAAGATTTCCACAAAAGATCTAGATTCTAGATTTGTTTCCATAATGTAGTGGTTATCACATTTACCTCACACGCAAGAGGTCCCCGGTATTATATGTATATAGATTCTAGATTTGTTTCCATAATGTAGTGGTTATCACATTCACCTCACACGCGAAAGGTCCCCGGTATTATATGTATATAGATTCTAGATTTGTTTCCATAATGTAGTGGTTATCACATTTACCTCACACGCAAGAGGTCCCCGGTATTATATGTATATAGATTCTAGATTTGTTTCCATAGTATAGTGGTTATCACATTCACCTCACACGCGAAAGGTCCCCGGTATTATATGTATATACATTCTAGATTTGTTTCCGCAGTGTAGTGGTTATCACATTCCCCTCACACGCAAGAGGTCCCCGGTATTATATGTATATAGATTCTAGATTTGTTTCCATAGTATAGTGGTTATCACATTCACCTCACACGCGAAAGGTCCCCGGTATTATATGTATATACATTCTAGATTTGTTTCCGCAGTGTAGTGGTTATCACATTCACCTCACACGCGAGAGGTCCCCGGTATTATATGTATATAGATTCTAGATTTGTTTCCGTAGTGTAGTGGTTATCACATTCGCCTCACACGCGAGAGGTCCCCGGTATTATATGTATATAGATTCTAGATTTGTTTCCGTAGTGTAGTGGTTATCACATTCGCCTCACACGCGAGAGGTCCCCGGTATTATATGTATATACATTCTAGATTTGTTTCCGCAGTGTAGTGGTTATCACATTCGCCTCACACGCGAGAGGTCCCCGGTATTATATGTATATAGATTCTAGATTTGTTTCCGTAGTGTAGTGGTTATCACATTCGCCTCACACGCGAGAGGTCCCCGGTATTATATGTATATACATTCTAGATTTGTTTCCGCAGTGTAGTGGTTATCACATTCCCCTCACACGCGAAAGGTCCCCGGTATTATATGTATATACATTCTAGATTTGTTTCCGTAGTGTAGTGGTTATCACATTCGCCTCACACGCGAGAGGTCCCCGGTATTATATGTATATAGATTCTAGATTTGTTTCCGTAGTGTAGTGGTTATCACATTCACCTCACACGCGAGAGGTCCCCGGTATTATATGTATATACATTCTAGATTTGTTTCCGCAGTGTAGTGGTTATCACATTCCCCTCACACGCAAGAGGTCCCCGGTATTATATGTATATACATTCTAGATTTGTTTCCGCAGTGTAGTGGTTATCACATTCCCCTCACACGCGAAAGGTCCCCGGTATTATATGTATATACATTCTAGATTTGTTTCCGCAGTGTAGTGGTTATCACATTCCCCTCACACGCGAAAGGTCCCCGGTATTATATGTATATAGATTCTAGATTTGATTCCGTAGTATAGTGGTTATCACATTCCCCTCACACGCAAGAGGTCCCCGGTATTATATGTATATACATTCTAGATTTGTTTCCGCAGTGTAGTGGTTATCACATTCCCCTCACACGTGAAAGGTCCCCGGTATTATATGTACATACATTCTACATTTGTTTCCGCAGTGTAGTGGTTATCACATTCCCCTCACACACGAAAGGTCCCCGGTATTATATGTATATAGATTCTAGATTTGTTTCAATAGTATAGTGGTTATCACATTCGCCTCACACGCGAGAGGTCCCTGGTATTATAAGTATATAGATTCTAGATTTTGCAAGTTAAGTTCTTTAGAATGGTCACTGTGTTTACCTGCCAAATAAACTGTTAGTTGTAGCCACTGCAGCAGAGGCCTGAAATATTTGCCAAATTTATTACAGTTGCCTAGACCATGCATATAGATGGAAAAGAGGAGGGGGCTAAGGACAAAGCCTTGAGGTACCCCCACAGATAACAGATGAGGAGGGGAGATCTGATCTGAGTAAGAGATTGTGAAAGACCTTAGTGTGAAAGACCTGTGAAAGATTGGCCAAGCAAAATTAATTAAAGAGGAACTCCAGTATAAATGATTTAGTCAGTGTTTGCCCATTGTAAAATCTTTCCTCTCCCTGATTTACATTCTGACATGTATTACATGGTGGCATTTTTACTGCTGGCAGGTGATGTCAGTGGAAGGAGATGCTGCTTGCTTTTTTGGCAGTTGGAAACAGCAGTAAACAGCTATTTCCCACAATGCAATGAGGTTCACAGACAGGAAACTGTCAGGACCATGGTCCTGACATCACATTGTGGAAGGGATTTCACCACAATATTAGCCATACAGACTCCAATTGATCCATTTGAGACAATGAAACGATTCCTCATAGGAAAGGGGGTATCAGCTACTGATTGGGATGAATTTCAATTCTTGGTTACAGGTTCTCTTTAAAGGTATACCAAGCTTCACATACAAATTGACCAGTCTTTGGAATCTCACCTTTTTATTATTATTTCAGTACTTATGACATGTCTGATGTATGTTATGCCTGTTGCAGGACAAGATGCATCTTCTGTAATTGAGCAAAGGCCTGAAGATAATGGACAACATGACATGCCGAAGTATCAGTAGCTTCACACTCAGTGGAATACCAAATCTGGATGGCTTAAATTTCTGGCTTGGTTTCCCCCTCATCTGTATGTATATTTTGGCCATGCTGGGTAACTCCACCATTCTCTGCATCATCTTGATAAATCAGGAGCTCCACAAACCCATGTACATCTTCCTCTTCATGTTAACCCTGGTGGATCTCTTACTAGCCACCACCACTATGCCTCGGATGTTGGGGATCTTCTGGTTTGACAAGAGAGAGATCTCCTTCAGTTCATGTATAACCCAGATGTTCTTCATTCACTTCTTATCTGCTGTGGAGTCTGGGGTATTGGTGGCAATGGCTATAGACCGCTATGTGGCCATTTGCCACCCTCTTAATTATTCTCAAATCTTGAATGTTGGGACCATCACAAAGATCTTCCTGGCTATTATGGTCAGAGGAGCAGCTGGTATGATCCCACTTCCATTGCTTATCCAGAGGTTGCCCTTGTGGAAGGACCATCTTCTGACCCATTCCTACTGCCTCCACCAAGAAGCTATGAACTTGGCTTGTTGTAGCATAAAATTAAATATAGTCTATGGCCTATTTATCATACTTTTCATCATGGGTATTGACTCTGTGTTCATTTCTGTTTCATACCTGCTGATCATAAAGACGGTGGTTTGTTTGGTGAAAGAGTCCAGTCTGAAGGGCATAAGCACCTGCACAGCTCACATATGTGCCGTCCTCATCTACTACATCCCCCTCATCGGCCTCTCTGTAGTGCACCGCTTTAATAATAGCAGGATACCCAACCTCCATATTCTGTTTGGTAATGTCTACCTTCTGTTTCCTCCAGTGATCAATCCCTTAATCTATGGAATCAAAACCAAGGACATTTGGAACAAGCTAATGAATTTGCTGAGTAAAATAAAAAGCCAAATATCTGAAGATTGAGGAGAGGGTGTGTCATGGGCAAACCTTGAAGAAACGCAATGAAACGGTTTTCTGATTGTGTTTCATGATTACAATCCAAATTGCTCATCTAGGGACAGCAACAGCAAAAGCTGGGGTCTGCCTATTCATGTGGCTGCAGCTGTTGTCCTGGGAGGCCAATGTTTTTCTTTATCTACCGGGAACAAAAGACAGGCTGCTGACACAGGAAGCCTGAGCGCAGCTGTTAAGCAGACAGGAAAGCACCACTGTGGACATATCTAGAATAACTGTATTGTATGATGTTTGCATTTTTAAGAGATACCGTACTTATGATAAGTATGAAAATTACATTGTCTGATTGCTAGTAATAGTAGTACCGGGCTGCAGTAAACCACCGCCCCGTTATTTCACATCTCAGTAACAGAATATGCTACAATATTCATGCCTGCTATTCATGTGATCTATATTCTTTGGGGATTGTGGATTTGTTATTATTAGTTGTGTGTGATGAACATGGTCTAAGATATGAGAATGTTACATATTTTGGACTTAAGATTCCGGCCAAATATAAAAAATTTCCAAAACTCCAACCGAGGGGCTGGCTCTGAGATTAAACCCCCCCCCCCCCCCCCCCCCCCCCCCGAGCATATCTGTATAAAAGAAACAAAGCATTTTCTGCAAAAAGTCCTCCAATTAGTGGTGATCGTAATCAGCTAATTATGATTACGTACATTTTTGCAACTTTGCCTATACGTAGTAACGATTTGTACATTTAATTGATTTCATATAGTCAGTTGTAATTTCGCGTAAAATTTTGTGTAACTTTCGCGTAATTTCGTGTCGACTTTGGCAGTAAATAGCAAAATTGCTATGTATGTTAAGGAGAATAGTGGGTTCTAGTCAAAACATTTCCAAAAAGACCTTGTAGTTTTTGAGAAAATCGATTTTAAAAATGCAAAGAATTTTTTTTTTTTTAATTCAGAAAAATTACAATTTAAAAACCATTTTTCTTTTCATTTTTAAAATCGATTTTCTCAAAAACTACAAGATCTTTTTGAAAAAATATTTTATTGACTTGTACCCACTATTCTCCTTAACATAGGAAGCAATATGGTGTCAATAGCATGTTTGGGGGCTTTGCTATTAACCAATAACTACCAAAGTCTACACAAAATTATGTGAAATTTCACGAAAATGACGCAAACAATAATGCAAAATTATGAAATATTACTATTACATACAAAATGAATTACGATTTTTCCTGAAATTTTGCATTACGATGCATAATTGGCAATTTCGATGCAAAATTTTGCATATGCGAAATTTCGGGCCACCATTGCCTCCAGTTACCATCATATAAGTATATAAGTTACCATCATATATTATGCAGCTAGCAAGCGAATTCCAGGCTAGCTGCCATTTTGACAGACTTTTATTCTGAAACAAAGGACTTTCTCGGACTTCCACACAAAAAGGACTTCTCCTCTCCAACCCTAAAGGGGCACTACAGCGAAAAACTGTACAATTTTAAATATGTGCAAACATAGACAAATAAGAAGTATGTTTCTTCTAGAGTTAAATGAGCCATAAATTACTTTTCTCCTATGTTGCTGTCACTTACAGTAGGCAGTAGAAATCTGACAGAAGTGACATGTTTTGGACTAGTCCATCTCTTCATAGGGGATTCTCAGCAAGGCTTTTATTCTTTTTAAAGATATTCCCTACAAAAGTTTTAAACAATGATGCTGGCCAGCTCCCCTGCTCCCTACACAGTTTTTGGCAGTTGGACAGAGCAACTGCCATCCACTAAGTGCTTTTGAAAATAAATATATCCCTGTGAATCCCCTATAAAGAGATGGACTAGTCCAAAACCTGTCACTTCTGTCAGATTTCTACAACCTACTGTAAGTGACAGCAACATAGGAAAAAAGCAATTTATTGCTCATTTTACTCTGGAAAAAATGTACTTCTTATTTGTATATTGTGCAAATTTGGACAGAGGCGCCAGGCAGGTTAAAATGATCTAAAAACAACTAAAAAGGAGGAGTACAGGTGGACTTACCTCCTGAATTGATGGACAATCGAGATTGTTCAAATCGCAAATAACAATTTATTTTGGCACTCCGCAACGCGTTTCGCAGGTATAACCCGCTTCATCAGGCAAGGAGTGCAAGCTCAAAAAGGTCCAGAAGTGGCAATGCGCCTCTGTCCAAATTTGCACAGTATATAGTCCACCTTGGGTGGAGGGGACTGTCCCCTTCTTTCTATCTACAGAGAGCGACTTCTTAAACCTGAGTGGGGTCAGGTTCTAATGCTCCCCACCTGCATTTCAAGTGGTTGCCTATGTGGTAACCCGTGTTTGTGAGTATATCCACATCTGTTAATTATTTTGCCAACAATTGTTAGACTTACTGCACTATATTGGGCTCTCGGTTTTTCTTTTTGTTTCAAGTGCTTCTTATTTGTATATGTTTGCACATATTTTAAATTTTAAAGTCTTTTGCTGTAGTGTCCCTTTAAGTATTAATTTTCTTTTGTTTTCCCTTTTATTTGATCTGGGCTATTGTCTTTATAATTGCTATTTTTAATAATTTTCTGTATATATTAATTATTTGTATTGCATGTACAATAAACAACTTAAGGTCCTTTTCTCCAAATACATACCTGCTTTCCTCACCGCAGAAAGAATCCTAGCCTTCCTGAAGATTCGCTACGCTGAAGGATTGTATTGTTTGCAGTCAGAGACAGAGTGTTTCAACCATTTTTATTTGCAGGTTTATAATAGTCAGAGTAGATCCTCTGTCCTTCACAGAGGTGGTGGCAACCCTGTGCCTGAAATATTGCGTAGTAAAGTGTTAGTGTCGCTTGCACGCTGCATCCTAGTCTGTCTGCGCAATTCCAGCGGTTTCAGTGCATCAATTGCATTCACGAGGTTGGATAGTCTGTGTGATGAAATAGATTGAAAGGCATTGAGCAGTCTGGCCACTAGGGGGCGTGTGACAGCCAGGGTGGGCACCTTGGCAAGGAAGCAAAATGACTACCATCATGCTTTTGTGGATATTGTAAAGTTCATCTCAGGCAAATAAGTTTGATCTTCAATATTTTATGACTTTTTTGGACATTCCACAATTCTATAACCATTTTCTTTGCCGGCGTCTAACTGTTTAACGTGTTAGGTGAAGTAAGGACTGTGATGTCACAAGTCACAAGCTTTGTGCTCTGCAGAGAGTAATGCTAGGTACACGCCATACAATTTCCTGTTAGATTTTCTGTTAGATTTACCTGCCAGATAGATAATTTCCAACATGTTGGAAATTATCTATCTAACCATCTATCTGCCGAGCAATTAGGCATTGTTCTACTCAGCAGGAGATCACCAGAAGACAATGCACCAGAGATAATGGCCATTCCCTACCAGTACTTTACAGAAAATAATCTAAAGGTGGCTATACATAGAGTTGAGCTGAAATTTTCGTAATTTCGGATTACTATAATTACGCATGCGAAATTTGCGATTACGATGTGAAATTAGCGTAGCGAAATTGCCATTAAAATCGTAATTGAAAATACCGTAAGCGTAATTTTCAATGCGAAATTTCGCGTTTCGTTCATGCCGTAATTTCGCATTAAACGCTACCGTAATTTCGCATTAAACCGTAACGCTCCGTATAATATAAAAAAGCCGCCGACTTTAAGGGTTAATAGCAAAGCCCCCTTAAATGCTAAGAGCCTCAAATTTGGAGAATATATTAAGGAGATCAGGAGGAATAAGAGGAAAATTTTTTTTTTCAAAAAGACCTTATAGTTTTTGAGAAAATCGATGTTAAAGTTTCAAAGTAAAAATGTATACATTTAAAAACCCGCCGACTTTAACGGTTAATAGCAAAGCCTGCTTAAAGTTTAGGAACACCAATTCCCAGGGTATATTAAGGGGATCAGTGGGAATAAGAGGAAAACATTTTTTTTCAAAAAGACCTTATAGTTTTTGAGAAAATCGATGTTAAAGTTTCAAAGTAAAAATGTATACATTTAAAAACCCGCCGACTTTAACGGTTAATAGCAAAGCCTGCTTAAAGTTTAGGAACACCAATTCCCAGGGTATATTAAGGGGATCAGTGGGAATAAGAGGAAAACATTTTTTTTCAAAAAGACCTTATAGTTTTTGAGAAAATCGATGTTTAAGTTTCAAGGGCAAAAATGTCTTTTAAATGCGGAAAATGTCAGTTTTTTTTGCACAGGTAACAATAGTGTATTATTTTCATAGATTCCCCCAAGTGGGAAGAGTTTTACTTACTTTGTTCTGAGTGTGGGAAATATAAAAAAAAAACGACGTGGGGTCCCCCCCTCCCAGACCTCTTTAACCCCTTGTCCCCCATGCAGGCTGGGATAGCCAGAATGCGGAGCACCGGCCGCGTGGGGCTCCGCACCCTGACTATACCAGCCCGCATGGTCCATGGATTGGGGGGTCTCGGAAGGGGAGGGGCAGCCAAGCTTTCCCCTCCCCCTCCGAGCCCTTGTCCAATCCAAGGACAAGGGGCTCTTCTCCACCTCCGATGGGCGGTGGAGGTGGAGGCCGCGATTTCCTGGGTGGGGGGTTCATGGTGGAATCTGGGAGTCCCCTTTAAAAAGGGGTCCCCCAGATGCCCACCCCCCCTCCCAGGAGAAATGAGTATAGAGGTACTTGTACCCCTTACCCATTTCCTTTAAGAGTTAAAAGTAAATAAACACACAAACACATAGAAAAAGTATTTTATTTGAACAAAAAACATAACCACGAAAAAAGTCCTTTAATATTCTTAATTAACCATTAATACTTACCTGTCCCTTTAAATAAATGATCCCACGCAATATCCTCGGAAATGTTCTATCAGTTACAATGTAACAAAGTTATTACAATGTAACAACTTTGTTACATTGTAACTACGCCGCACCCGACGTCACTCACCGCCGCCGCCGCCTCTGCGTCTGTGCTGCAGGACCCGACAGAGCTCTGAGCTATAACTCAGAGCTCTCGAAAGCATCTTTGTATTTGGGCTCCAAGGAGCCCCATTGGTCCTTAGCAGACCAATGGGGTTCCTTCTGATTTGAAGGAACCCCATTGGTCTGCTAAGGACCAATGGGGCTCCTTGGAGCCCAAATACAAAGATGCTTCTCAGAGCTCTGAGCTATATAGCTCAGAGCTCTGTCGGGTCCGTGCAGGACGCTAAGTCCCCGCCGGCTCCGCTGCCCTCCCCGCCTCTCCCACATGTCACCCACATGTCACCCACATGTGGGTGACATGTGGGTGACAGATGTGGGCGGGGTGGACAGCGGGAGCCGGCGGGGACTTAGCATCCTGCAAGGACGCGTAAGTGTATGCGGCGGGTGAGCGGCGAGTGACGTCGGGTGCGGCGTAGTTACAATGTAACAAAGTTGTTACATTGTAAATAACTTTGTTACATTGTAACTGATAGAACATTTCCGAGGCTATTGCGTGGGATCATTTATTTAAAGGGACAGGTAAGTATTAATGGTTAATTAAGAATATTAAAGGACTTTTTTCGTGGTTATGTTTTTTGTTCAAATAAAATACTTTTTCTATGTGTTTGTGTGTTTATTTACTTATAACTCTTAAAGGAAATGGGTAAGGGGTACAAGTACCTCTATACTCATTTCTCCTGGGAGGGGGGGTGGGCATCTGGGGGACCCCTTTTTAAAGGGGACTCCCAGATTCCACCATGAACCCCCCCCCCCCCAGGAAATCATGGCCTCCACCTCCACCGCCCATCGGAGGTGGAGAAGAGCCCCTTGTCCTTGGATTGGACAAGGGCTCGGGGGGGAGGGGAAAGCTTGGCTGCCCCTCCCCTTCCGAGACCCCCCAATCCATGGACCATGCGGGCTGGTATAGTCAGGGTGCGGAGCTTCACGCGGCCGGTGCTCCGCATTCTGGCTATCCCAGCCTGCATGGGGGACAAGGGGTTAAAGAGGTCTGGGAGGGGGGACCCCACGTCGTTTTTTTTTAATATTTCCCACACTCAGAACGAAGTAAGTAAAACTCTTCCCACTTGGGGGAATCTATGAAAATAATACACTATTGTTACCTGTGCAAAAAAAACTGACATTTTCCGCATTTAAAAGACATTTTTGCCCTTGAAACTTAAACATCGATTTTCTCAAAAACTATAAGGTCTTTTTGAAAAAAAAAATTTTCCTCTTATTCCCACTGATCCCCTTAATATACCCTAGGAATTTGGTGTTCCTAAACTTTAAGCAGGCTTTGCTATTAACCGTTAAAGTCGGCGGGTTTTTAAATGTATACATTTTTACTTTGAAACTTTAACATCGATTTTCTCAAAAACTATAAGGTCTTTTTGAAAAAAAAATGTTTCCTCTTATTCCTCCTGATCTCCTTAATATATTCTCCAAATTTGAGGCTCTTAGCATTTAAGGGGGCTTTGCTATTAACCCTTAAAGTCGGCGGCTTTTTTATATTATACGGAGCGTTACGGTTTAACGCGAAATTACGGTAGCGTTTAATGCGAAATTACGGCATGAACAAATAACCATTGTAATGCGAAAATTACGCGAAAATTACGCTTACGCGAAATTTCGCGAAATCCTTCTTTATTATGATTATGTACTTACGGCCATAATCGTAATTACACTAATTACGCGAAATTTCGCGAAATCGTAATTAGGTCATTACGCTCATCTCTAGCTATACACTTATAGATTTGCAGCAGATTCAACCATCAGATAGATTTCTGTCAGATGTCTGTCAAGTCGCATTTGACAGGAATCTATCCACACACTAGGAACAGATTTCCAATAGATTTCAGAATGAAATCTATTGGAAATCTATTGAAATTCGATCAAAATGCATTATTGCACCATTAGATCCAATGGAACTCTATGGGCCATGGATCTGCTGCCAGCAGCATATCGACCTAGATTTTCCATCCTGTCAGATTTGAAAGAATCAATGTCCAATCGATCGAAGGCTGAAATCGACCAGTGTATGGGCCCCTTAACAGAAAATCTAACAGAAACATCTAACAGAAAATGGTATGGTGTGTACTAGGCATAACATAACAGTTTGCTTATATGGCTGTACTTAAAGGGAAGGTTCACGGTACAAAAAAAAAAAAACTGCACTTACCTGGGGCTTCTTCCAGCTCCTGGCAGTTGATTGGTGGCCTTGCTGCAGCTCCACTCCCTCCCGGCGTCCAGCACTGAAGAAGCCAACCTCGCCAGGTCGGCTCCCGGGTCGGCGTCATGTGCGTTCCACGGCGCGGGTCACGTGGTGTAAGTGACGTCATCTGGTCTCTACTGCGCAAGCGTAGTAGTTCTGCGCCTGCGTAGTAGAGACCCGAATAATGTCCCTACACCACGTGACCCCTCGCCGTGGAGCGCACAGAAGCCGACCTGGAAGCTGACCTGGCGAGGTCGGCTTCTTCACCGCTGGACGCCGGGAGTAAGAGGAGCTGCGGCGAGGGCACCAATCAACTGCCAGGAGCTGGAAGAAGCCCCAGGTGAGTGCAGTTTGGTATTTTTTTGTACCGTGAACCTTCCCTTTAAAGGGATACTGTAGGGGGGTCGGGGGAAAAAGAGTTGAACTTACCCGGGGCTTCTAATGGTCCCCCGCAGACATCCTGTGCCCGCGCAGCCACTCACCGATGCTCTGGCCCCGCCTCCGGTTCACTTCTGGAATTTCAGACTTTAAAGTCTGAAAACCACTGTGGCTGTGTTGCCGTGTCCTCGCTCCCACTGACGTCACCAGAAGTGTTTAGCACAAGCCCAGTATGGTCTGTGCCTGCGCAGTACACTCCTGGTGACATCAGCGGGAGCGAGGACACGGCAAAGCAGGCGCAGTGGTTTTCAGACTTTAAAGTCTGAAATTCCAGAAGTGAACTGGAGGCGGGGCCGGAGCATCGGTGAGTGGCTGCGCCAGCACAGGATGTCTGCGGGGGACCATTAGAAGCCCCGAGTAAGTTCAACTCATTTTCCCCCGACCCCCCTACAGTATTCCATTAAACAAACTTTTCTAAAAATGGCTTTATATTAATGGAAAGTTTTGAATAAATGCTTTTACACATTGTGAAACTATTTCCTCTATGTTCTACACCAGTCTTTTTCAACCTTTGCACCCTGGAGGAACCCTTCAAATATGTTTTGGTCCTCAAGGAACCCCTGCATTAGTGGGGGGAAAGGGATTCATTTCTCAGGATGCATGGTCTTTAAAAGTGGGTGTGGTTATTTGTTGTAACAGCCTTGTTGTGTAGCCCCCCTGTTATAGTAGTGCATGTTAGAGTTTCTTGCTACAGACCCCACAACTATAGTTCTAAACGATAACAGTACTCTTTATTACATTAACCTATATTATGGTGCCGCTCTTTATACTGCCTCCCTATTCTAGTGCTTTCTATTATTGTGCTCATTATTATTCTGTTCCAATGTAGTGCTTCGTTATACAGCCCCCCTAGTTGTGCTGTATTATTCTCCACCCCCCACCCCGCACCGCATTTGGGGGTGAACATACAATGAGAGACGAGGACACAGAAAAGCCAAAGAGGTACTTTTGAAACTTTCTCAGCCCACAACTGTCACGGGAGGGAAAATGCCAGGAAACTCCTTCAAAGACCTCAGGGAATCCTGGTTGAGAAAGCTTGTTCTACACGATGACCAGCGAAAAGCATTCCTCATTACACCAAAAAAATAGGAGCACTCAGCTACAGACCAAATTCACAGAGCCATTTTCTCTGGGCCTTTTTTTATTATTTGGGTAGTCAGGTAAATCCCTGGGTATGAAATCCTTGTATTTCGACAAGAAAGTCCATACTTACATTCAGTGGGGTACCTAGGGCATTTGACACCTAGTGCTGGGTATTAAAAGACACCCCCCTTCAAAAAAAAAAAGGAGCAAGTGTGGCATGCTAAGCTCGCCACGGTGGGTAAAGTCATGTGTAGGTTACCCCTGTAAAGTTGGCCTCAGTATAGGTAGTTACTATGGCTGCCCCAGTATAGTATAGTTGCCCCAGTATAGTAAAGTTGCCCCCGGTATGGGGGAAGCTTGGAAGGAGGGGTAGCAGGGACAGCGGCAGGGAGGGGGGCCAGACCCCCCACCTCTTTCACCTGGGTCCCCTCCTTCTGGTGCTTCCCCCTCCTAATTAGCAGCAGCAGACAGAAGCGGGCAGGAGCGGGCTGGGAGAGGAATTACTCACCTGCTTCCTGAGTTCCAGGCGATGGCGCACAGCGTCATCGTCACGTGACACTGGTATCCGCCTTCTCCACTGCTCACTATGCTTCCGCTAATCAGGAAGCACAGTGAGCGGAGGAGAAGGTGGATACCAGTGTCACGTGACGATGACGCTGTGGGACATCGCTTGGAATGCAGGAAGCAGGTGAGTAATTCCTCTCCGCCCGCTCCTGCCCACTTCTCTAAGCTGCTGCTAATTAGGAGGGGGGGGGGGAAGCGCCACAAGAAGGGGACCCAGGTGAGGGAGGTGGGGGGTCTGGCCCCTCTCCCTGCCGATGTCCCAGCTACCCCTTCTTTTTGTGTTGCTTCCCCCTCCTGCACAGGCCTCTGTGGGAGGCCTTGGTGACACCGCCTGGGACGTCCGTCACCTAGTGCGCCCCGCCCCTTGCCACCCTATGGTAGGAAGTAGTGTTGGGCGAACACCTGGATGTTCGGGTTCGGGCCGAACAGGCCGAACATGGGCCAGATGTTCGGTATGTTCGGCCCGAACCCCGAACTCAATGGAAGTCAATGGGGACCCGAACATCCCGCAATACGGCCCCCCTATGGGGTCGCAGGCATAAGGGGGGAGCATGCCCCGATCGCGGGGGGGGGGGTCGGAAATTCCCCCCACCCCTTCCGCTAGCGCTCCCCCCTCTGCCCGCTTCCCCATAACAAAAGTTTGTTGAAAGTTAATACTAGTACCGGTGGCTGGCTGCTGGCACTGTGGAGTGAGTGAGGAGGAGGAGTCCGCCTAGGAGAGTGACGCGTTGAGGCCGGGCAGCGGGCGGTTCAGCGGTAGTACCCTTGTGGTACTTCCGCCCTTTCTCTGACCTCACGTCCTCTGCATACGAGGGTACGCGTCACGCGTACCCTCGTATGCGTCATAACGTAGAGGACGTGAGGTCAGAGAAAGGGCGGAAGTACCACAAGGGTACTACCGCTGAACCGCCCGCTGCCCGGCCTCAACGCGTCACTCTCCTAGGCGGACTCCTCCTCCTCACTCACTCCACTGCCAGGCCAGCTGCCAGCCACCGGTACTAGTATTAACTTTCAACAAACTTTTGTTACGGGGAAGCGGGCAGAGGGGGGAGCGCTAGCGGAGGGGGAATTTCCGACCCCCCCCCGCGATCGGGGCATGCTCCCCCCTTATGCCTGCGACCCCATAGGGGGGCCGTATTGCGGCATGTTCGGGCGAACAGGGCCCTGTTCGGCCGAACAGGGGCCCTGTTCGGCGGGCATTGAATAGTTCGGGCGAACCCGAACTAAAAAGGCCGAACACCATCAGGTGTTCGGCCGAACTCGAACATCACCCGAACAGGGTGATGTTCTGCAGAACCCGAACAGTGGCGAACACTGTTCGCCCAACACTAGTAGGAAGTAGGAACGCCCCTGCTTACATTCAAGAGTTGTGTTTACCAGAGTACATGCTTAAAAAGGAAAGAGGGGGCTATTAAAGCATCTGAAAAGCCCAAAATAAACACGGCATGTGCCGTATTTTCTTAAAAGATTGCAATGACTTCATGGTGGTTTGTTTAACTAACTTTCTGAGCCCCCGTGTGCACCAGTTTCCAGAGCTTAGCCACACCACCCTTACAGATGAGTGCTGTGGGGCTTCCATAGTACTCTCTATCATTGATATAGATAACGCCACCCTGCCCTTCTGTAAGGGGGATGATTTAAGTGTCGGAAGTTGGTGCACATGGCCTTTACGAGGGTCATCTTTCCTCTAGAAGAAAGGATCACCAGCCTCCATGAGGGTCACTTGTCTTTAGAAAGGGTCACCAGCTTCTAGAAGGGTCAACAACCCCTAGCAGGGTCACCAGCCCTCTAGAAAGGTCTCCAACCTCTAAAAGGGTCAACACAGCTTCTAGAATGGTCACCAGCCTCCACAAGGGTCATATGCCTTCTAGAAGGGTGGGTTGCCAGCTCCCTAGAAAATTGTCGGTGCCACATATCCTACAGGCATGTGGGCTAAGCCCCTTTGCAAGCATCAAGGCCGATCTCCTAGAGGGGTCCCTACACTAACAGTGGAATCATCCGCATCCTACACATACAATGAGCTCCTCATATGATGGTTATTTTTTTTGTCTGCCGTGCATTGTTTGGTGTGTGCAGAGGCACGGTGGGAATCTGCTGGTGCCCCTCCCTCATGATGTCAGACCACACCCAACAAAGTTAGGGGCTCATGGCCCTGTGGGCGACCTCAGGTACATTTGCTCTTAGACTTTTTTTTATCCTATATCAGATGTGCCCAATTGTAGTTACACTAATTGTATGTGAAGGGAGCGGTTACATCCACCGTTAGCGTGGAGCCCCTCTAGCATATTGGCCTTGATGCCGGTGTAAGGAACTTACATGTGTTAAGGAGCATTAATGCTGAGACCCGGGCTGAGGCCGCTACTTCCGGCTCTTGGTGCTTGTTCCCTGCTGATGATGCGACTGCTAGAACGCAGGTCGCACATCCTGATAGGCGGAGGGCGTGTTCTCAGTACATCCTCCGCATAGGTATTAGGTAAACAGTAGACAGCTGACTGCTGTCAGCTGACAGTTCGGTGTCAGCTGACATTACAGCTGACACCTAAGTTACTGCTGTGTGTTCTGATTGGATGTGCGGAGTGTGGCTGGCCACTGATTGGATGAGAGTTGTATTTAAACTTCCTGAGTGCTCCCAGCCATCCCCCATGATACGCACTTTGAATTCTGATTGCTGAATTGTTATTGACCCATGGCTTATTTTCCAACTACTCTTGTTTGCTGCCTGGACCGACCTCTGCTTGTTACCTGTAAAGCTCTTGCTTGCTGCCTGGACCAACCTTTGCTTGTTATCTGAAACCTCTTGCTTGCTGCCTGGACCGGCCTTTGCTTGTTACCAGTATACTCTAGCTTGCTGCCTGGACCAACCTTTGCTTGTTACTTGGACATTCTTGCCTGTTGCCTGAACCCTGCTCTGTCTGTTAGGGCTCTTTTACATTTAATCAGTTGCTCTCAATTAAAATGGAAATAAAACTGATTTTCAAAGTAAGTCCCATGTTTTCCTATGGCACCTTTTACACTTAACGCGTTTTAACTGAAATCTTCTTCCCAATGCACTGCTATAGAAAAAACGCATACCAACACGCACTAACGCGTACTAACGCATACTAGAGTACACCAACTAATTAAGTGTAAACAGGCCTTACCTGAATACTTCTGTATATTGTCTGGACTGCGCATCACCATACTGCTGCATACCTGTCTACCATTGTGGGCCTCATCCACATCATCTCAGGTACTTTCATAGTTGAACTTGTGACTGTTGTGATACTAGCTCAGTGGGGTTCTGGGGGTTATTGTTCACTCTACTTCAGTCTGTATGCCTTGCACATTAACACCTGGGGGTAACCATAATCAGGAGACAAATAAAGTGTCCCGTTCACGCAGGGGCTTGTCTATAGGTGAAGACCATGGGCCAGGCTCAGAGTCACAGCATTAGATTGGGGCATAGAGACTGATTGTGAACATAACCTGCCAAGCCTTACAGTCAGCAGAGGGGTTTGAAGTGGACCTGAACTCAGAACTTCCTCTCTGCTCTAAAAGATAGGCAACAGCATAATAACCTTTAAAGAAAAACATTTATTTCTTACAGCCGATACAAATCCTGCAATAAATCTGCAGTGTGTCTACTTCCTGCATTCATGGAAGAAGACATAGGGTTAACATCCTGTGTTTACAAATTAGTTGCACTGCCATGGTAGAGGAGATTTCTGAGCTGACAAAGCTGAAGAGATCAAATTACGGTGGTGATTAGTCACAGATGAGGAGGAATTAGACAGGATAAACTCTCTGAATACATACAGGGTGCATCTCTCTCTGTTTTCCTTCTGTTCTGTGTAAGAGTTCAGGTCCCCTATAACTCCCATGCCGGTTGGATATGTGGCTCCAACAATCTCACCCTAATGTTATCCTAGCCCCGACGGTCTGGGAGTCACACCAACTTGAACTTTGTGGATCACGAGGTTTAAGAAATCATTAAGTTTTCTTCTACAGAGAATGTAGGTCAAAAGTCAGTAAGTTTAATTTGGTAAAGAGACAGGCCCACAATTAACAATTAACTGACAACTAACTGCGTTTCATCCTCAGTAACTGTCTGTCCCAGGCCAGAGGGGGATTCTGCTTTAAAGAAAACCTGAACTGAAAATTAAAGGGGCACTATGGCGAAAAATTTTAACATTTAAAATATGTGTAAACATATACAAATAAGAAGTATGTTTCTTCCAGAGTAAAATGAGCCATAAATTACTTTTCTCCTATGTTGCTGTCACTTACAGTAAGTAGTAGATATCTGACAAAAGCGACAGGTTTAGGACTAGTCCATCTCTTCATAGGGGATTCTCAGGGATTTAGTTATTTTCAAAAGCACTTAGTGAATGGCAGTTACTCTATCCAATTGCCAAAAACTGTGCAGTGAGCAGGGAAGCTGGCCAGCATCATTGTTTAAAACTTTTTTAGGGAATATCTTTATAAAGAATAAAAGCCTTGCTGAGAATCCCCTATGAAGAGATGGACTAGTCCAAAACCTGTTGCTTCTGTCAGATTTCTACTACCTTCTGTAAGTGACAGCAAGATAGGAGAAAAGTCATTTATGGCTCATTTTACTCTGGAAATAATGTACTTCTTATTTGTCTATGTTTGCACATATTTTACATTTTACAGTTTTTCGCCATAGTGCCCCTTTAAACGTCAAATAAACATACACAGGTCATACTTACCTCTCCTCTCCTGCGTCCTGTTTGTCCACTGTGATTGATGGAATTCTCCGTCCTCCATTTTGAAAATGCCATTACCCCATAACAGCTTCCTGGTCAGCAAACTGTTAAACTGTAATATCACCCACTGCAGCCATAGGGAAACATGGACATTACCTTGCAAATCAGTTGTCTTTTTAATCATAACTGACAGCAACTGATATATAACTGACAGCAACTGATATATTTCAGTTCTGACAAAATATTGCCAGAACTGGAAGAAATCGTTACAAGAAGAAAATGTTGAGCTTCTGAGTGGTAAGCATGTAATATTCATTTGCAGGTACATCATGTGATTATTTTACATAATTTTACTTGGGTCAGATTCCCTTTTGTCACGGACGGTTGCGGGGCCGCAGGCGCGTCCTGTAACCGCCCGTGAAGAAAAAGCGATCGCACTCGATTCTCTGCATCGATTGCGCTTCAAATTGATAGAATCTGGGTTGAGTGTGTAGGAGCAGCTGAGTCTTTTCTCAGCAGAGAGATAGCATCAGCCTAACTGCAGGATGGCTCTTTTGGATATGCTAATGAGCCTGGGCCCAGAGAGTCCCTGGCTTCAAGCTGTGCTGATGGCCCATCCATCAGGTATAGGTGACAAGCACCATGACAGAAGCAATTTAGAGTGGGACAACTCAGACACGCTGGCTCCTTCCCCCAGCAGGGAAGCCGACATGTGGCTTGCTGCTGCCAGTTTCAAAAGGACCTCACCTAGGAATGACCTGCTATCAATCCCAGATGTAGATCATATTCCATAAACTGCTATATGTGTCATATTTTCTGTGTTGCCAGGCTGGCAGACCCTCCAAACTAACAGAGCATGGAGGGCCCTGTCTGGCGTTGGTTCTGAGAACATTTCAGAACATTCTGAGGTAAAGACTGCCAGTTAGGCAGTTCAACAGTGCCCTAGTGATACCACAGGGATCCCACCCCTCATGTTTGGTATCAGGCTGCTGGGTACATCGAGGCAGACCTGAAAATATTAGTAAATCTGCCCTGACCTGTACGGTTCTGTGAGATAGAGCCCATATATGGTTAAGGTATGATTTCTGGTCCCCAGGACAAGTGGAGGACTTATCTCATGTTCTAAGGGGGTGTGTGGCCCCGCCCTCACTCCCTCCTACTGAATCAGGGGCATAAGAATGGCAGAGGAGACAAACTCAGTGTCCTCCACCCTGAAACATCTTGAACTCATCTGTGCCAGCTTGAGGATATGCTGGCATCCACCTGGTCTGAACTCTGAACTTTGATTGAAACCAAGAACTCTGATTCTTCCCACAAAAAGGACATCTTTCCAGGAACTAAGTATTTTTCTCCCTTCTTTTATTTTTTATACTGGCTATTACTGTTTTAATAATTGTTGATTTTAATAAATGTCTGTATATATTAATTATTTATATTGCCGTGAATAAACGACTTTTATCCAAGTCATTCACTGTCCGCTACCCTGCTTATCAGCACACACAGAACTGATCCCGGGTCTCTGAAGAGACGCTACTGTTTGTTGGTTGTTGGCTAGACAGAATACCATGTGTTTAACCGTTTTATTCACAGGACTAGTCAGTCAGTGGGCTCCTCGGTCCCATGGTAACCGCGGTGGTGGCAGATACCCTGAACCAGTGTGTGAAGTTGTAATTACCCGTACCTCACAGGCTCCCTTCTGGTTTGTCTGCGGCTAATTCTTAGCGGTTCCTGCGCATTGACTGCGACCAGAGTTCGCACGATCTGTGCGCTGGCACCGTTTAGAAGGCCAATTGCGGTCAGCCACCAGGGCTCCTGTGACAGTGTTAGGCAGCGGGTGGGACCTGTGTTGTGCTGAAAAGTATCTAAGATAGCGCTAGCGCTATCCAGAAATGAACTAATTCGTTGGTGTAGCTGGAAGGCAATTTATTTTTTATATATACAGAGAGACTGTGTAGCCAGTACCCCTCCCCAAAAGTTTTATTTTATTTGGCATGGAAATGTCCGGGAACTACCAGCAAATGTGCCTAGCAGACCTGGAAAATCTTTGCGAAGCGAGGGGCATTGACATCCTCCGCAAGAAAAAACGGTACCTGATAGCAGACTTGTCCAGATGGGATACCCAGCAACTGCGGGAGCCGGGAGTGTCCGCTGAGGTGGATACCAGCCCATCTGACAATCGAGGGGAACCAGAGACTGAGAATCCTGACCGTACAGAGGTTGTGCATCCTGAGGGCCCTGCACTAACGGCTACGCCAGAGACTGTCAGTATGGACCCCAATCCCAGAGTTTCTGGAAGTGCTCGCCTGGAACCGGCCAGTACTGGACTGTCCGTTGGTGCTGACCCGGTAATGCAGCAGGCATTACAAAAGCTGATGGAGACTGACCTGGAGAAGTACATGCAGTACATGCAAGCGCAGTTGGAACGCCAATCTGCAGAACGCCACGCGGAGAGAGATGCCGCTGAGCGAGAACGGGAGCGCCAATCTGCAGAGGCGCGGGAGACGCGGGAGACGACAGCATGAGCTCAACATGGCAAAGGTTCAACAGGCCAGCTGGAGTTCACCACCCAGCCTCCCTGCTGAAGGAGCTGCAGCACCCGTAAGTGCAAAATTTAAATTTGCTAATATTGAGAAAGACACAGACATTGACTTGTTTTTGCGGTCTTTTGAAAAAGCATGCCGTCAGTATCGTCTGTCCCAAGACCAGTGGGCCAGACATCTGACACCTTTGAGCGCTACAAAGCGCTTGATGCCTTCGCAGAATTGCCTGCGGAGAAGGATAATGATTATGCTGCTATAAAAGACGCTATCATTACTAAGTACCAGCTGACGCCAGAAGCCTATCGGAAAAAGTTCAGGGCCTGGCAGAAAAAGTCTTCTGATTCGTACCGAGATGTGGTCAGCAGCTTGCTCACCACGCTCCGCCAGTGGACTCGAGGCCTCACCAAAGGGTCTTATGATGTCCTGGAGGACTTGATAGTCCTGGAACAATTTCTGAACATTTGCCCTGCTGATGTACGACAGTTTGTGCTAGAACGCAAGCCGGCTTCAGCAACTGTCGCTACAGACCTTGCTGAGACTTTTGCAACTACCCGGGTGGCTGATACACGCAGAACTGTCCCATCCAGCTGGAGAGGAGGTCAGCCCAATACCTCGGCAGACTCTCCTGCCCCTGTGAGCCGTCAGCCACAGAGGCCACCCAGCGCGGCTGCTGCACCCAGGCCTGCAGCGCCTGGAGAGGTCACCTGTCACTACTGCCGCCAGCCCGGACACATGAAATTCGACTGTCCGGAGCGGAGACAGACACCACCAGCACCTGGATCATCTGCATCACCTGTACCTCACCCACAGCAGAGGCAACCCGCCAGCGAACCACAGCCTGGATCATCAGATTTTGTCCTGTTTGCCCGCGGAAAGGAAATCCGCGACTGAACCGACCAGCAGCAACTTGTTAGAGTGAACGGCAAAGTTGTCACCGGATTCCGAGACACCGGAGCTGACATCACGTTAGTTCACTCACACCTTGTGCCAAAGGAGAGCATCAGCTCCAGCCGATCCCTTGCCCTTACTGGAGTAGAGGGCACCCTTTTTCACATAGCCCACGCGAGAGTGAAGATGGATTGGGGGGTTGGAATCCAAGAAAGGGTTGTTGGGGTTATGAAGGATCTCCCAGTCCCTGTGTTGCTGGGGACTGATTTGGGCAAGCTTGTGTCCTACTATGAACCTGCTACGACCGCCTTGTCGCTCACGGAAGGAGACGGACTCTCCACCCACCACCAGGTACTTTATACACTGGGGGGAGCACCAGGGGGAGGTGGGTTGAATGTGCCCAGTTCAAGGGTACCCGGTTCAATAGTGCCTGCTTCAAAGGCACCTGAGTTTGATGTACAGACTGTCTGTTGTGATGATGCTGTAACTGTACCTGAGTTTACTGTACAACTTGTCTGTAATGAAAAAATGTCTATACCTGTCAATGTCATTACTGCATGCAACGATGATTTGAGTAATGTCCGTCTGTGCCATTCTGACAGTGTACCTGTGCTAGCAGTATCGCGCAGCTGCACTGCTCAGAACCCGAGCTCAGAACAGGTGGAGGGGGTTCCGGCCTCCTCCCCCTCCTCTGACCGCAGGGATGAGACCTTTCAGCCGCTGGCCTCGTGTGACATGAGCCAATTGGCTGAAACTGACAGTGCTGTATTCTCAGCCGCACAACAAAGTGACCCAAGCCTGGAGGTGCTCAGGCAGCAAGCCGCTGAGCCCCTCGCAGATGGGGCCGCTTTCAAGGTGTACTGGGAAGGTGGGAGACTGTACAGTGAGTCTGTACAGCCCCCTACCGGTAGATCACACGCGAATACCAAATGGCTTGTGGTCCCGAGTGCGTTCAGGGGACATGTGCTGAAATCCGCACATGGTAATCCTCTGACAGGGCACTCAGGTGTCCGCAAGACACTTGCCGGTATTCGGAAACAGTTTTATTGGCCCCGGATGAACAGGGATGTAGCGAACTACTGCAGGGCATGTGCCATCTGTCAGGAGCTGGGAAGGTCCAGGGATTCCCGCGGGGTTCCCTTAGGTCCACAGCCACTTAGCAGGGGAACCCTGCGTGGGCTGGCTGTTGACCTAACCAACCCACTGCCCGTTGTCAGCAGTCCCGGCAGACATCACGTCCGACTGCAGTGGCGCAAACGCCCTGTCCAGAACGGTCCATGTCGGGTCAAACCTGAGGGCAGCAGACCGCGACCGGTCCAGGGGAACTGAGCCACAGGCACCAATAGGTTTTCCCGCCGCACCGGCAACCCGAGACCCGTCAGCCAAGTTGGCCGACACGCAGCGGGCAGCCGACACCAGAACGACGACGGGCTATCCCGTTGCAACGGGGAACTAGATCAGATATCGCAGGTTAGCGGCAACGACACACATCTTGCTGATGCATGTCTATCTGCCTTCTGCCCAGGGGGTGCTGTCACGGATGGTTGCGGGGCCGCAGGCGCGTCCTGTAACCGCCCGTGAAGAAAAAGCGATCGCACTCGATTCTCTGCATCGATTGCGCTTCAAATCGATAGAATCTGGGTTGAGTGTGTAGGGGCAGCTGAGTCTTTTCTCAGCAGAGAGATAGCATCAGCCTAACTGCAGGATGGCTCTTTTAGATATGCTAATGAGCCTGAGCCTAATCTGCTGCAGAGAGTCCCTGGCTTCAAGCTGTGCTGATGGCCCATCCATCAGGTATAGGTGACATGCACCATGACAGAAGCAATTTACAGTGGGACAACTCAGACACGCTGGCTCCTTCCCCCAGCAGGGAAGCCGACATGTGGCTTGCTGCTGCCAGCTTCAAAAGGACCTCACCTAGGAATGACCTGCTATCAATCCCAGATGTAGATCATATTCCATAAACTGCTATATGTGTCATATTTTCTGTGTTGCCAGGCTGGCAGACCCTCCAAACTAACAGAGCATGGAGGGCCCTGTCTGGCGTTGGTTCTGAGAACATTTCAGAACACTCTGAGGTAAAGACTGCCAGTTAGGCAGTTCAACAGTGCCCTAATGATACCACAGGGGTCCCACCCCTCATGTTTGGTATCAGGCTGCTGGGTACATCGAGGCAGACCTGAAAATATTAGTAAATCTGCCCTGACCTGTACGGTTCTGTGAGATAGAGCCCATATATGGTTAAGGTATGATTTCTGGTCCCCAGGACAAGGGGAGGACTCATCTCATGTTCTAAGGGGGTGTGTGGCCCCGCCCTCACTCCCTCCTACTGAATCAGGGGCATAAGAATGGCAGAGGACCCAAACTCAGTGTCCTCCACCCTGAAACATCTTGAACTCATCTGTACCAGCTTGAGGATATGCTGGCATCCACCTGGTCTGAACTCTGAACTTTGATTGAAACCAAGAACTCTGATTCTTCCCACAAAAAGGACATCTTTCCAGGAACTAAGTATTTTTCTCCCTTCTTTTATTTTTTATACTGTCTATTACTGTTGATTTTAATAATTGTCTGTATATATTAATTATTTATATTGCCGTGAATAAACGACTTTCTCCAAGTCATTCACTGTCCGCTACCCTGCTTATCAGCACACACAGAACTGATCCCGGGTCTCTGAAGAGACGCTACTGTTTGTTGGTTGTTGGCTAGACAGAATACCGTGTGTTTAACCGTTTTATTCGCAGGACTAGTCAGTCAGTGGGCTCCTCGGTCCCATGGTAACCGCGGTGATGGCAGACCTACCCTGAACCAGTGTGTGAAGTTGTAATTACCCGTATCTCACAGGCTCCCTTCTGGTTTGTCTGCGGCTAATTCTTAGCGGTTCCTGTGCATTGACTGCGACCAGAGTTCGCACGATCTGTGCGCTGGCACCGTTTAGAAGGCCAATTGCGGTCAGCCACCAGGGCTCCTGTGACACCTTTAAAGCTGGGAGTTGATTTTGTGCCAGGAACAGGGATTGTTTAATATTGACTTTCTGTATTGGTTCCAGATGCTGGATCCAGTCTGCAGATAGAATATATACCGTATAATGTGTATATGTTTTGAGTGTGACACGACCTTTATACCAGTATATATATTACGAGTCTGGCTAATGGCTGGAAGTTTGGCTGTCTGCGATCTGTCAACGTTATTTAACCATTTGTAATAATTTATCTTAGTCCATTTGATTATTCTTCCTGCTTTGGTTGATGTCACAATGCTTAGTTTGGCCGTTAGGTCACTGATTTGTATATATAGATAAGAAGGGAAGGAGTGATTGGCTATTAGCAGTCCAGTCATTCTTACGTCAGGATTTATTTGTGTTTACAGGTTCTCTATCTTCAGCTTGGAGGATGTTGGGATGAGAGAAGCCATTATTAGAGGCATTACATGGAAGCAATACTACAGCAGGCTTCTGGGTTGACGTCATTCACAAAGAACTGTTTATCCTCCCACCTTGCTTGTAATACTATGGTGTTATTTGTTGACAGAAGCAGATTTGAAGGGAAACTGAGGTGAGAGGGATATGGAGGCTGCCATATTTATTTCCTTATAACAGTGGCGTAGCTACAAACCTCTGGGCCCCGATGCGGAATCTGGATGTGGCCCCCCCCCCCCCCCCCCGGCAACAACAGCCCCCCCTCCCCCGACAACACCCGACGGATGCACACACATATCAAAATCCCTATAGCCAGCTATAGGTACCCCCAGTATAGGTAGTCAGGCATAGGTAAGCCAGTATAGTTGCCCCCGGTATAGGTGAGATAGGCAGGCGCCGCCGGTATAAGTTAGATAGATAGGTGCCCCCAGTACAGGTTAGCTAGGTGGGTGCCTCTAATATAGGTAGCCAGAATAGTTGCCCCCAGCGTAGGTTAGATAGGTAGGTGCCCCCAGTATAGGTTAGTTAGGTAGGTGCCTCCAATATAGGTAGCCAGTTTAGTTGCCACCTGTATAGGCTAGCTAGGTGCCCCCAATACAGGTTAGATAAGTAAGTGCCCCCAGTATAGGTTAGATTAGGTAGCTGCCCCCCAGTATAGGTTAGATTAGGTAGCTGCCCCCCAGGATAGATTAGGTAGCTGCCCCCAGGATAGATTAGGTAGGTGCCCCCCAGTATAGGTTAGATGAGGTAGCTGCCCCCCAGGATAGATTAGGTAGCTTCCCCCCAGGATAAATTAGGTAGCTGCCCCCCAGGATAGATTGGGTAGCTGCCCCCCAGGATAGATTAGATAGCTGCCCCCCAGGATTAGGTTAGAATAGGTAGGTGCCCCCCAGGATAGATTAGGTAGCTGCCCCCGAGGATTAGGTTAGATTAGGTAGCTGCCCCCCAGGATAGATTAGGTAGCTGCCCCCAGGATAGATTAGGTAGGTGCCTCCCAGTATAGGTTAGATTAGGTAGCTGCCCCCCAGAATAGATTAGGTAGCTGCCCCCAGGATAGATTAGGTAGGTGCCCCCCAGTATAGGTTAGATTAGGTAGCTGCCCCCCAGGATTAGGTTAGATTAGGTAGGTGCCCCCCAGGATAGATTAGGTAGCTGCCCCCAGGATAGATTAGGTAGGTGCCCCCCAGTATAGGTTAGATTAGGTAGCTGCCCCCCAGGATTAGGTTAGATTAGGTAGGTGCCCCCCAGGATAGATTAGGTAGCTGCCCCCAGGATAGATTAGGTAGGTGCCCCCCAGTATAGGTTAGATTAGGTAGCTGCCCCCCAGGATTAGGTTAGATTAGGTAGGTGCCCCCCAGGATAGATTAGGTAGCTGCCCCCAGGATAGATTAGGTAGCTGCCCCCCAGGATAGATTAGGTAGCTGCCCCCCAGGATAGATTAGGTAGCTGCCTGTCCCCATAATGGAGGGGGGGCCGCAGCCGCGGGGAGGGCAGCCCGACCTCTCCCTCCCTTCCTCTCCCCGGGGCCCCCCCTCAGATGCAGAGTAAGCGGCTAACGGAAGCGCTATAGGCAGAACTCACCTCCGTCCCTGGTTCCAATCGCCGCTGATCTCCTCTCTGGCTGGCTCTGCATAGATGCTTACACACGCAGCTTCCTGTTTAGCCGGAAGCTGCGTGTGTAAGCATCTATGCAGAGCCAGCCAGAGAGGAGATCAGCGGCGAGTGGAACGCAGGGAGGTGAGTTCTGCCTATAGCGCTTCCGTTAGCCGCTTACTCTGCATCTGAGGGGGGGGCCCGGGGAGAGGAAGGGAGGAAGAGGTCGGGCTGCCCTCCCCGCGGCTGCGGCTCCCTCCTACCAGCGCGAACGGGCGCATGGCCCTGCAAACGGAGATGGGCCCCCCGGGCCCCTCCCCCGCCTCCTCAGGAGCCGGGCCCGGTCGCCAAGGCGACCGCTGCGACCACGGGCCCTACGCCCTTGCCTTATAAGTAATACCTGTTGCCTGGCTGTCCTGCTGATCCTCTGCCTCTAATACTTTTAGCCATAGCCCCTGAACAAGCCTGCAGATTAGATGTTTCTGACTGAAGAGTGATTGGATTAGCTGCATACTTGTTCCAGGTGTGTGATTTAGTGTCTGGCATATGCATGGCAACATTCTGTCTGCCCCTCCCCCTGTGTCTTCCCAAGCCTGGCAGCCAATGCAGAGTGGGAGATGTTTCCCTTACACTAAATCGGCTCTCCTCCTCCTTCACTTAGTGACCACTGTAATGCCAACATCCTCTTCTGAGTCCTGATCACATGATATGACATTGGGGCTCAGAGGATGGTGTAAGCGTTGCCCGCCCGGTGGTGGGAGAGTATTTTCCATCACACCTCTTCCACCATCAGGTGGCGCTGCAACGCTTACACCATCCTCTGAGTCCCAATGCCATATCATGTGATCAGGACTCAGAAGAGGATGTCGGGATTGCAGCATGGCAGGTGGAGGAAGAGAAGAGGAAGAGGAAGAGGAGAGCCCATTCAGCGTACGGGACAGGTAAATATGAAAGTGATCCCAGCGCCCACTCTGCATCCCGAGATCAGCCAGAGGAGGATGCCCTGCCCTAGGTTAAAGCCGACTCAGAACTTCCTCTCTGCTCTAAGACATAAGCCACTGCACAATAACCTTTAAATAAAAACATTTCTTCGTTAAAGGTATTGAAATGCTAAAATAAAAAAATTAAAAAACCTCAAGTGTTAAATTACTGGACATTCCGGGGAGCACACCAAGGGTTAACCTTCAGTGTTTACATATTATCACAGCACCCGCTGCACACCACAGCACACTGTTGATAACAGCTTACTAGACAGGCTCTGCTCTCTAAACACACACAGGGGTTGATTCACTAAACCGTTGTAACGATCTGCGGACGATTTCCAGTCAGCGCACACCACGTGCTCTGAAGCAGAAGGAAATCGTCACAGTCACAGAAGCAAAGTACCCAGTGTAGATTTGTAGAGGATAATTCCAACCAGCAGATGGAGCTGTGGAGCACAGAGGAACAAGTCCTCTGTACAACCACAGATGCCAGTTGAAATTGCCAGATTAAGCAAGACAGGGCAACAAAGAAACAACTCAAAAGAAAGCAAAAACAGAGACAGACAACATGAATGTCTACCAATCTGGTCGCCACCCCGCGACGGTAGACATATCACATCAGAGCTGACCAGAGTGAGAAAGCTAATTGCAAGAGAAGCGATTGCTATCAGCAACACAAGACTGAGCAAAGACAGAGCATGAACTGAATAAGGAAGACACCGCAAATAACCACAATCTGAACGCCAAGGAAAATAACAAATGAACTAGCTAAACGCGGTCACCGCATGATATGCGCAACAGTGACAAAACGCGCTAACAGCACGGCCACCGCACGTTAAGCACAACAGTGACAAAACGTACCAACTCTGACTACCAAATGAACATGGAGAATGAAAACAAACAGATAAAGCGAACGCTTGCTAATCGGTTGCCTCACACCAGACAACAGCAAGCGTTGGTTCCAGACAAGACAGACTGAAGGAGTAACCAGTAGCAACCGCAGCTAAGGTTATACTCCAAGATTCAGACAAGGGAGATCCACCACCTCTAACGCTAGGGCGAATGCGATCTAGGAGCGAGACCAAACGATTCACTGTCAGCCACCGCAGGTGACAGTACAATCGCAAGGACAGGACAATACAGACAGGAATAAACAGTACAAATAATACAGAACCTGACTGCACTAAAAGGAGTGCAAAGTGCACTCCCCAGGAATTAACTACATTAGAATATTCACAATAAGATACAAAAGAGGCTGAGGCTCCAAGGTAATCTCACCAAACAGAAACCATGTCGAGCAAGGAATTCTGGGAGGAAGTGACATTTATACTAGAAACCTTCAAAGGAAGCAGACAAGCAGCTTGCAAGATAAGTAGATGCAAATCAGTCAGCCTTGCAAACTGACAGAAATGCCTCTTTTCCCTGGACTGAACTATGCAAGCTGCATAGGAAACAAAACTATCCAGGGAATCAAGGCCAGCAGAGCAGATTCTGACAACCGTGCTATTACAAATAGCACGCCTTATCAGAGATAGTACGCCTTTTCAGAGATAACATGCCTTATCAAAGATAGCAAGCCTTATCAAAGTTAACATGCCTTATCAGAGTAGTATAGCGAGCGCTATGAACCCGCAGGGGCTCAGGGCAGGTTGAGTGCCAGAGTTTGGATCTGCTAGCGTGCAGTATATCTACTGTATGACCTGCATGACTTCACCTGAAGGACAGATATTTGTCTGCCGATGTGTGCGCTCCCCCGCTCACAATCATAGCCACTCGTTAGTATGTAGATCAGTAAATGGGACACAGTTCCCATTCCTCGATCTAAGTGTATGTGTAAATGAATGCCGGCATCAATGAGATGCCTGTGGTCATTGACAAAAACAAAAGTACACCTGTTACTTCCTCTGTGTACACTGAGGAATACATGGAGGGGGGGCATCTAGTGGCCAAATAGTCAATTACACACTAACACATTAGATTACACACTAATACATACATTTCCCATCAAAATTAACAATTTTTCTCCCCACTCTCCCATAGTTACACAAATAAAACATTTGCATATTTTAAAAAAATGACAAATAAAAATAATGCATAAATAGTTACTTTAGGAACTGATTTTTTTTTAATATGCATGTCATGAGGGTACATTAATTACAAGCCCATATTTGCAAAAATAACAGTAGTGATGGAAAAAATACACCTTTCCAAAGAAAATATTGTCGCCATACATTGTGCTAGGGAAATATTTTAATTTTAAATATTTTAAACATTGTATTAACTGGGACAAATGGGCAAATAATGAGTTGGTTTTTTTTCCTACAGTAGAACATTTTATTATAAAACTATAATGGCCGAAACCAGAGATATAATGACATTTTTCAATTTTTTTCTTAATATACCCCTTAAGATGCATTTACAATGAAGTAATTCTGTACCGCCTAAAGAAAGCCTAATTGGTGGCGAAAAAGAGACAAAAAAAAAAAAACAAGTTATAGATCATTTCATTGTGATAAGTAGTGATAAAGTTATTGGTGAATGAAAGGGAGGAACGCTAAAAGGTGAAAATTGCTCTGGTCCATAAGGGAAAAAAACTCTTAGTGGTTAACAAGTTCAGAATACATTTATCAAAGCTGATAGCCTTTTCTTCCTACTATTCATGAAGAGCTGGAGTCCTGGCCAGTCCGGTCGTAGCTAGTCCCATATTTATGGACTGAGGGTTTCTTACCCGCCCATCACTGCATTTGTACACTAGGGTTAGTCAGAGGTGCCGATTTCAGACAAAACTCCACTTATCTCCAATGCCAATTACTGCTACCGCTTTCCGCATTCCGCCTACTGTAAATTCCCGTGTTCCGACGCAATAATGTCTGCATTCTCTGACTAGCTTATTCACTCTAAGTCTTCTGATTGGCTTATTCATTCCAAGTCTTCTGATTGGCTTATTCATTCTAAGTCTTCTGATTGGCTTATTCATTCTAAGTCTTCTGATTGGCTTATTCATTCTAAGTCTTCTGATTGGCTTAACATTACTGAATATCGGTAATTTGAAAAAAAATTGCGTTCGACCTGAACCTCATCCTCTTATTGGTTTACGCATTCTGATTCTTCTGATTGGCTTCACACATCGGCTACACACAAATATTTGCGTTTATGCAAAAATCCACGTTCCGCATACAAACTTCCGGGTTCCGCATTCTGATATTGAAATTCGATTTCCGATCGGAAATGTGGAAATTTCAATTCCCCGGAATCAGAATAAGCATCCCTATTGTATACCAAACTAGCTGATGACCCAGTGTTGCCCGGGTATGTATTTGGCTGCTTTTGGTTCTGCCCACTTTTTCTAACCCTAACACACAAACACTCAATGGCCAAGTTTGTGAGCTTTGGGGTCCTTGGCCTCAATAATTAGTATTTTCCCAGTGAAATGAAACAAATCTGATTGGCTGTTTGTGGCTCTTCCCCCTTTTTTGAATTTGAACCCCAGTCATGCAATGACCAACCGTACCAGGTTTGAGGCTTGTGCCATTAACACTGCAAGAATAGCAGCAATTTTAATATAACCCTTGAAAATCAACAGGTGAATTTTGATAGGCTTTTTTAGGCTCCACCCACTTTTCTGAACATTAATCTCAGTAACAAACTGTGCAAAGTTTGAGAACCCTGCCATTAACAGTGAAGAAGGGCTGCAAGTTTACATTTTCCCAGTGAAATTTGTTTTTGACTCCACCCACTTTTTGTAACCTTGACACACAGTCACTCAATGATCAAGTTTGTGAGCTTTTCAGGTTCCTGGCATCAACATTGTGTGAATGGAAGCAGTTTATCCAGCAAAGAAATATAATTGTCTGTTTGTGGCTCTGCCTCTTTAATGAATTTGAACCCCAGTCACTTAATGACCGACTGTAGCAGGTTTGAGGCCTCCGCCATTAACAGTGTAAGAATAGCTGCAGTTTCAATATTCCCCTTGAAAATCAATAGGTGAGTTTTGATTGACTGTTGAAGGCTCCACCCACTTTCCTGAATATTAATCCCAGTCACCCAGTGACCAACTGGGTAAAGTTTGAGAACCCTGCCATTAACAGTGTAAGAATGGCTGCAGTTTATATTTTCCCAGGTAAAACGTTAGTTGTTTTTGGCTCCACCCACTTTTTCTAACCTTGACATACAGTCACTTAATGACCAAGTTTATGTGCTTTGGGGTCCTTGGTATCGATAAGTTGTATTTTTCCATTGAAATTAAACAAATCTGATTGGATGTTTGTGGCCCGCCCCCTTTTCAAAATTTAAACCCCAGTCTCCCAGTGACTGACTGTACCAGATTTCAGGCATCTGCCATTAACAGTTTAAGAATGGCAGCAATGTAAATATTCCCCTTGAAAATCAATAGGTGAGCTTTGATTGACTGTTGTAGGCTCCACCCACTTTCCTGAATATTAATCCCAGTCATCCAGTGACCAACTTTCAAGTTTGAGAACCCTGCCAATAACAGAATGGCTGAAATCAATCTAACAAATCTGATTGGCTGTTTGTGGCTCCACCCCCTTTAGTGAATTTGGACCCCAGTCACTCAATGACTGACTGTACCAGGTTTGAGGCCCCTGCCATTAACAGTGTAAGAATGGCAGCAATTTAAATATTCCCCTTGAAAATCAACAGGTGAATTTTGATTGGCTCCACCCACATTTCTGAATAGTAATCCCAGTCACCCAGTGGTCAACTGTCTCAAGTTTGAGAACCCTGCCATTAACAGTGTAAGAATGGCTGCAGTTTATATTTTCCCATGTAAAAAATGTAATTGTTGGCACTTCCCACTTTTTCTAACCTTGACATATAGTCACTCAATGACCAAGTTTATGAGCTCTGGGGTCCTTGGCATCAATAATTTGTATATCCCCATTGAAATTAAACAAATCTGATTGGCTGTTTGTGGCTCCGCCCCCTTTCTGAATTTAAACCCCAGTCACCCAATGACCAACTGTACCAGGTTTGAGGCATCTGCTATTAACAGTGTAAGAATGGCAACACTTTAAATAATCCCCTTGAAAATCAAGAGGTGAATTTTGATTAGCTGTTGTAGGCTCCACCCATTTTCCTGAATATTAGTCCCAGTCACCCAGTGACCAACTGTGCAAAGTTTGAGAACCCTGCCATTACAGTAACAGTGTAAGAATGGCTGCAGTTTACATTTTCCCATTAAAAATGAATGGCTGAAATTTGATTGACTGTTTTATGCTCCGCCAACTTTTCTTGGATTTGTAACCTCAGTCACCAAGTGACCAACTGTGCCATGTGTGGGGCCTTTTACATTTTTTCAATTGACTTGAATGGGTGGAATCTGATTGGCTGTTTGTAGCTCCGCCCAGGTGTGCAGGGGGATGCGAGACCCCCAGAACATATCATCCCAGGTAGTAAGGGATCTGTGTAGCAAGTTTCATTCAAATCGGTCAAGCTGTTTTCAAGTGATTGGGGCACGTGCCTACATAGATACATACATACATACATACGATTTTATATATAGAGATAAATGAAAGATATTATCAAACAAACAGGGCCAATCGAGGCTGCCAGAGGCACTCTACAGATCAGCAGCAGAATAATCATAGATGGTTTCTGTTTATTTTCACAATGAATGAGATGAAGACTTTTCCTAATATAGAGACCTGTTGAGCCTGGTATGTTATTAGCAGATTTCCCTCTGCGTGGCATGGCACTATGGAGACTCATGGCTCATTTGGTTGATTGTAATGGCTAGATGCATTATTATCAGCTGGCTTCAAGTAGAGAAGTGTTTTCATATTTAATCTGAAAATTTAGATAAAGATAAAAATTAATGAAATTTATTTTCATTATTGTTTACTGTTGCTTGGTTCAGTTCTTCATAATAGGACATGAAGATATTGTGTGTGTGTGTGTGTGTGTGTGAGCGTGCGTGCGTACGTGTATGTACAGTGTGTGTGTGTGTGTATGTATGTGTGTGCGTGTGTGTGTGTGTGGTATGTGTGTGTGTGTACAGTGTGTGTGTGTGTGTGTCTGTAACAAGTGTGTGTGTGTCAGTCTGTAACGTGTGTATGTATGTGTGTCTGTAACAAGTGTGTGTGTGTGTGTGTGTGTGTGTGTGCGCGCGCACGTCTGTGTATAAATAATGTGTGCATAGTGTGTGTGTCTGTGTATAAATAATGTATGTGTGTGTGTATAAATAATGTGTTCATGTTTGTGTATAGTGTGTGTGTGTGTATTTATATACTGTGTGTGTGTGTGTGTTTAGTGTGTGTGTAGTGTGTGCCTGTGTGTATATAGTGTGTGTGTTCAGTATGTATAGTGTGTGTGTGTGTGTGTGTGTGTGTGTAGTGTGTGTGTATGTGTGTGTGTGTGCGTCTGTGTATAAATAATGTGTGGATGTGTGTGTATAGTGTGTGTGTGTATGTGGTGTGTGTGTGTGTGTGTATAGTATGTGTGTGTATAGTGTTTGTGTATGTGTGTGTATAAATAATTTGTGGATGTACGTGTATGTGTTCAGTGTGTTCAGTGTGTTGTGCGTGTGTTGTGTGTGTTGTGTGTGTTGTGTGTGTGTGTGTGTATGTGTGTGTGTGTGTGTGTGTGTGTGTGTGTGTGTGTGTTGTGTGTTGTGTGTGTTGTGTGTGTGGTGTGTGTGTGTGTGTATGTGTGTGTGTGTGTGTGTGTGTGTGTGTGTGTGTGTGTTGTGTGTTGTGTGTGTTGTGTGTGTGGTGTGTGTGTGTGTGTGTGTGTGTGTGTGTGTGTGTGTGTGTTGTGTGTTGTGTGTGTTGTGTGTGTGGTGTGTGTGTGTGTGTATGTGTGTGTGTACTGGCTTGGGTTAGACTTGTGCATTGCTAGAATATTGTTCATGAACTCGGTAAACGGTCTTCTCATCTCCCTCTCCCAGCTATTGGATGGCTCTTTCAGTCTTGTGTGATAAAGCCCTGTTTAGTTGGTTGTTTAGCACATTGATCTACTGACAGAGATAATGGTGCAATGGATTTGCTATTACTAGTCTGGTTATTCTCGCTCCTGCGTCTGTTTGTATTTCCAGACGTTCTGTTCTCAGTTTTGGAAGAAGTTTACATAATCTCTCCCGGAGGTGTTATATGGAAGCCGTATGACATCAGAGGTTTGGTGTTACATCATTCCTGGAAAACTGTTTATCCTTCCCATTGCTTTTAGTTCTATAATGTTATTTGTTATCCTCCTTAGAGGTGTGCCCAACACTGCGTCGGGCATACTGCTTGCTGTCCTCAGGAGTCCCCCATGCATAAGTAATTTGATCAAATGGCTTTAAACCCTTTAGCTAGCACTAGGCTAGCTAGTACAAGTGTCAGGTGCCCCCGATCCCCTGCGATCCCCCCGATTCCCCCATTTTTACATTACCCAGCCTGGATCCAGCTATCGGCGCAGCCTCCCTGCACAGCTTCGGTCTCTCTATGGGGAGGATCGGGTTTGCGCATGACATCATACCCTCCCCATAGGGAAGACCGGAGCTGTGCGGAGAGGCTGCGCCGATAGCTGGATCCGAGCTGGGTAATGTATAAACGGGGGAGCGGCAGTGATCGGGGGTGTCAGAAGCCTTCACTAGGTAGTCTAGTGTTAGCTAAGGGGTTTAAAGCCATTTGATCAAAGTACACCTACCAAGCACAGCTGCAGTGTCAGAGAGGTGTAAGCTGGGGAGGAAACAGCTGCAGCGTCAGAGAGATTTATGCAGGGTAGGGGGCAGCTGCAGTGTCAGAGAGGTGTAAGCAGGGGAGGGTACAGCTGCAGTGTCAGAGAGGTGCAAGCAGGGGAGGGGACAGCTGCAGTGTCAGAGAGGTGTAAGCTGGGGAGGAAACAGCTGCAGTGTCAGAGAGGTGTAAGCAGGGGAGGGGACAGTTGCAGTGCCAGAGAGGTGTAAGCTGGGGAGGAAACAGCTGCAGTGTCAGAGAGGTGTAAGCAGGGGAGGGGACAGCTGCAGGGGAGGTGACAGCTGCAGTGTCAGAGAGGTGTAAGCAGGGGAGGGGACAGCTGCAGTATCAGAGAGGTGTAAGCAGGGGAGGGGGCAGCTGCAGTGTCAGAGAGGTGTAAGCAGGGGAGGGGACAGCTGCAGTGTCAGAGAGGTGTAAGCAGGGGAGGAAACAGCTGCAGTGTCAGAGAGGCATAAGCGGGGAGGGGACAGCTGCAGTATCAGATAGATTTATGCAGGGTAGGGGGCAGGTGCAGTGTCAGAGAGGTGTAAGCGGGGGGAGGGGACAGCTTCAGTGTCAGAGAGGTGTAAGCAGGGGAGGGGACAGCTGCAGTGTCAGAGAGATTTATGCAGGGGAGGGGACAGCTGCAATGTCAGAGAAGTGTAAGCGTTGGGAGGAGGGGACAGCTGCAGTGTCAGAGAGCTTTATGCAGATAAGGGGGCAAATGCTGTGTCAGAGAGGTGTAAACAGGGGAGGGGACAGCTGCAGTGTCAGAGCGGTGTAAGCAGGGGAGGGGACAGCTGCAGTGTCAGAGAGGTGTAAACTGGGGAAGAAAACAGCTGAAGTGTCAGAGAGGTGTAGGCTGGGGAGGAGACAGCTGCAGTGTTAGAGAGGTGTAAGCAGGGGAGGGGGCAGCTGCAGTGTCAGAGAGGTGTAAGCAGGGGAGGGGACAGTTGCAGTGCCAGAGAGGTGTAAGCTGGGGAGGAAACAGCTGCAGTGTCAGAGAGGTGTAAGCAGGGGAGGGGACAGCTGCAGGGGAGGTGACAGCTGCAGTGTCAGAGAGGTGTAAGCAGGGGAGGGGACAGCTGCAGTATCAGAGAGGTGTAAGCAGGGGAGGGGGCAGCTGCAGTGTCAGAGAGGTGTAAGCAGGGGAGGGGACAGCTGCAGTGTCAGAGAGGTGTAAGCAGGGGAGGAAACAGCTGCAGTGTCAGAGAGGCATAAGCGGGGAGGGGACAGCTGCAGTATCAGATAGATTTATGCAGGGTAGGGGGCAGGTGCAGTGTCAGAGAGGTGTAAGCGGGGGGAGGGGACAGCTTCAGTGTCAGAGAGGTGTAAGCAGGGGAGGGGACAGCTGCAGTGTCAGAGAGATTTATGCAGGGGAGGGGACAGCTGCAATGTCAGAGAAGTGTAAGCGTTGGGAGGAGGGGACAGCTGCAGTGTCAGAGAGCTTTATGCAGATAAGGGGGCAAATGCTGTGTCAGAGAGGTGTAAACAGGGGAAGGGACAGCTAAAGTGTCAGAGCGGTGTAAGCAGGGGAGGGGACAGCTGCAGTGTCAGAGAGGTGTAAACTGGGGAAGAAAACAGCTGAAGTGTCAGAGAGGTGTAGGCTGGGGGAGGAGACAGCTGCAGTGTTAGAGAGGTGTAAGCAGGGGAGGGGGCAGCTGCAGTGTCAGAGAGGTGTAAGCAGGGGAGGGGACAGTTGCAGTGCCAGAGAGGTGTAAGCTGGGGAGGAAACAGCTGCAGTGTCAGAGAGGTGTAAGCAGGGGTGGGGACAGCTGCAGGGGAGGTGACAGCTGCAGTGTCAGAGAGGTGTAAGCAGGGGAGGGGACAGCTGCAGTATCAGAGAGGTGTAAGCAGGGGAGGGGGCAGCTGCAGTGTCAGAGAGGTGTAAGCAGGGGAGGGGACAGCTGCAGTGTCAGAGAGGTGTAAGCAGGGGAGGAAACAGCTGCAGTGTCAGAGAGGCATAAGCGGGGAGGGGACAGCTGCAGTATCAGATAGATTTATGCAGGGTAGGGGGCAGGTGCAGTGTCAGAGAGGTGTAAGCGGGGGGAGGGGACAGCTTCAGTGTCAGAGAGGTGTAAGCAGGGGAGGGGACAGCTGCAGTGTCAGAGAGATTTATGCAGGGGAGGGGACAGCTGCAATGTCAGAGAAGTGTAAGCGTTGGGAGGAGGGGACAGCTGCAGTGTCAGAGAGCTTTATGCAGATAAGGGGGCAAATGCTGTGTCAGAGAGGTGTAAACAGGGGAAGGGACAGCTAAAGTGTCAGAGCGGTGTAAGCAGGGGAGGGGACAGCTGCAGTGTCAGAGAGGTGTAAACTGGGGAAGAAAACAGCTGAAGTGTCAGAGAGGTGTAGGCTGGGGGAGGAGACAGCTGCAGTGTTAGAGAGGTGTAAGCAGGGGAGGGGACAGCTGCAGTGTCAGAAAGGTGTAAGCAGGGGAAGAAAACAGCTGCAGTGTCAGAGAGCTTTATGCAGATAAGGGGGCAGATGCCGTGTCAGAGAGGTGTAAGCAGGGGAGGGGACAGCTGCAGTGTCAGAGAGGTGTAAGCAGGGGAGGAGACAGCTGCAGCGTCAGAGAGGTGTAAGCTGGGGAAGAAAACAGCTAAAGTGTCAGAGAGGTGTAGGCTGGGGGAGGAGACAGCTGCAGTGTTAGAGAGGTGTAAGCAGGGGAGGGGACAGCTGCAGTGTCAGAGAGGTGTAGGCTGGGGGAGGAGACAGCTGCAGTGTCACAGAGGTGTAAGCTGGGGAGGAGAACAGCTGAAGTGTCAGAGAGGTGGAGGCTGGGGGAGGAGACAGCTGCAGTGTTAGAGAGGTTTAAGCAGGGGAGGGGACAGCTGCAGTGTCAGAGAGGTGTAGGCTGGGGGAGGAGACAGCTGCAGTGTCACAGAGGTGTAAGCTGGGGAGGAGAACAGCTGAAGTGTCAGAGAGGTGGAGGCTGGGGGAGGAGACAGCTGCAGTGTTAGAGAGGTGTAAGCAGGGGAGGGGACAACTGCAGTGTCAGAGAGGTGTAAGCAGGGGAGGGGACAGCCGCAGTGTCAGAGAGGTGTAAACAGGGGATCATTACCAGCTTAGCTCAATTAAAGAGCTAATAAAGCGGTTGAAGGGGCTACCCATACTGTGCCACTCTGGTCCAGGGGCCCTGGTGCAGTCACTCCCTCTGCACTCCCTATTGCTATGTCACTGCCCCCCCATCCTCCTTATCCCCAAACATCCCCCACATACTCACAACTCCCTCCCCCACTGCAATAAAAATCGCTGTCACAATGGAAAATCCCAGTTCCTGCTCTGCCATGGACTCCATGCGTGTTATAAAACCTCTGAGTAGATGAAATGTGAGTGAAAGCGTCAGTAGCAGCATAACACAATGCATTCATTTCAGGAGGACTCATAAATGTGTACAAAGAGGATGAAGTCACTAGCAGATAACATGCAAAAATGTCCCCGGCCTGTGGTCACACTGCATTTCCAAGTCAGAAGAGCTGTGGTAATCCTCATGCAGAGTGCAGGCGTTGTCATGGACACAACACATAGAGAGAAGCATGATGGGGGCCTGGATGTCCTTACATGTGACAGGCAGACACCAAACATCAGTCACAATGGTGTCACTGCTGTGAGTGGCTGATCTGTGCACAGTGCAGGCCTCGGCATGGACACATCACATAAAGAGAAGCATGATGGGGGCCTGGATGTCCTTACATATGACAGGTCAGGCAGACTCCAAACATCAGTCACATGATATAATGGTGTCACTGCTGTAAGTGGTTGTGCAGCATTCCGTGACAATCACAGTGCACTCAGCTTAACAGATAAATCCCTTGTTTTATTACAATAGCAGTAGCGTTATGTCTTCACAAAGTATTGCTGTAATCTACTTATAGGATGTCACAAGGGCCCTTGTGGCTGACCGCACTTAGCCTTCTAAACGGTGCCAGCGCACAGATCGTGCAAACTCTGGTCGCAGTCAATGCGCAGGAACCGTTAAGAATTAGCCGCAGACAACTCAGAAGGGAGCCTGTGAGACACGGGTAATTACAACGTCACCTACTGGTTCAGAGTAAACTGCCACCACCGCGGTTACTATGGGACCGTGGGGCCCACTAACTGACTGACTAATCCTGCGAATAAAACGGTTAAACACACGATATTCTGTCTAGCCAACAACAGACAAACAGTAGCGTATCTTCAGAGACCCGGGATCATTTCTGTGTGTGCTGATAAGCAGGGTAGTGAAACAGTGAATGACTTGGGGAAAGTCGTTTATTCACGCAATATAATTAATATATACAGACAATTATGAAAATCAACAATTATTAAAACAGTAATAGCCAGTATGAAAAATAAAAGAAGGGAGAAAAATACTTAGTTCCTGGAAAGATGTCCTTATTGTGGGAAGAATCATAAAGTTCTTGGTTTCAAAGTCCAGAGTTCAGAGTTCAGACCAGGTGGATGCCAGCATATCCTCAAGCTGGCGTCTGATGCGTGCAAGATGGTTCAGTGTGGAGGACCCTGAGTTTGGGTCCTCAGCCATTCTTATGCCCCTGCTTCAGTAGGAGGGAGTGAGGGCGGGGAGCCATACACCCCCCTCAAAGATGAGATGAGCCCTCCCCTTGTACTGGGGCTAGAAATCATATCTACCCATATATGGGCTCTATCTCACCGAACCGTACAGGTCAGGGCAGATTTATTAACATTTTCAGGTCTGTCTCGATTTACCCAGCGCCCTGATACCAGACATGAGGGGTGGGACCCCTGTGGTATCATCAGGGCACTTTGAAACTGCCTAGCTGGCAGTCCTTACCTCCGAAGGTTCTGAAACTTCCTCAGAACCAGCACCGGGGCTCATGCTACACTTCCCCCATGTTTGGTGAAGCTGCCATCTCAGGAACCCCAGAAATATGACAGATCTGGGAAGTTATGGATTTGCTATGAGACTCAGGTTATTCCCAGGCAAAGGCTCTTTGAAGTTTGGAGCAGCCAGCGAGGTGTCGCCTCCCCTGCTGGGAATGAGCCAGTGGGTCTGGCTTTTAGCCCAACTAGATTGCTCCTGCCATGGTGCTTGTCACCTTATACCTGATGGATGGGCCATCAGCACAGCTTGAAGCCAGGGACTCTCTGGGGCAGATTAGGCTCAGGCTCATTAGCATATCAAAAGAGCCAGCCAGCCTTTGGAATGGTGCTCTCTTTGCTAAGAAAAGGACTTCAGCTGTCCCTACACACTCAACCCAGATTGTATCGTTTTGAAGCGCAATCGATGCAGGGATCGAGTGCGATCGTTCTTTTCTTCACGGGCGGTTCCAGGACGCGCCTGCGTCCCCGCAATCGTCCGTGACAGCCCTCCCCCTTGTCCGTGGCTTAGCCACTCATCCGCAAGATGTGTGGCGGCGCCGCTAACCTGGCTGACGGGCCTCGAGTTGCCGGTACGGCGGGAAAACCTATTGGAGCCTGTGGCTCGGTACCCCTGGACCGGTCGCGGTCTGCTACCCTCAGGGTTGACCCAACATGGACCGTTCTGGACAGGGCGTTTGCGCCACTGCAGTCGGACGTGGTGTCTGCCGGGACTTGCTGACAACGGGCAGTGGGTTGGTTAGGTCAACAGCCAGTCCACGCAGGGTTCCCCTGCTGAGTGGCTGTGGACCTAAGGGAACCCCGCGGGAATCCCTGGACCTTCCCAGCTCCTGACAGACGGCACATGCCCTGCAGTAGTTGGCTACATCCCTGTTCATCCGGGGCCAATAAAACTGTTTCCGAATACCGGCGAGTGTCTTGCGGACACCCGAGTGCCCTGTCAGAGGATTACCATGTGCGGATTTCAGCACATGTCCCCTGAACGCACTCGGGACCACAAGCCACTTGGTATCCGCGTGGGATCTACCTGTAGGGGGCTGTACAGACTCACTGTACAGTCTCCCACCTTCCCAGTACACCTTGAAAGCGGCCCCGTCTGCGAGGGGCTCAGCGGCTTGCTGCCTGAGCACCTCCAGGCTCGGGTCACTTTGTAGTGCGGCTGAGAATATGGCGCTGTCAGTTTCAGCCAACTGGCTCATGTCACACGAGGCCAGCGGCTGAAAGGTCTCATCCCTGCGGTCAGAGGAGGGGGAGGAGGCCGGAACCCCCTCCACCTGTCCTGAGCTCGGGTTCTGAGCAGTGCAGCTGCGCGGTACTGCTAGCACCGGTACACTGTCAGAATGGCACAGACGGGCATTACTCAAATCATCATTGCATGCAGTAATGACATTGACAGGTATAGACATTTTTTCATTACAGACAGGTTGTACAGTAAACTCAGGTACAGTTACAGCATCATCACAACAGACAGTCTGTACATCAAACTCAGGTGCCTTTGAAGCAGGCACTATTGAACCTGGTACCCTTGAACTGGGCACATTCAACCCACCTCCCCCTGGTGCTCCCCCAAGTGTATAAAGTACCTGGTGGTGGGTGGAGAGTCCGTCTCCTTCCGTGAGCGACAAGGCGGTCGTGGCAGGTTCATAGTAGGACACAAGCTTGCCCAAATCAGTCCCCAGCAACACAGGGACTGGGAGATCCTTCATAACCCCAACAACCCTTTCGTGGACCCCTCCCACTCCCCAATCCAGCTTCACTCTTGCGTGGGCTATGTGGAAAAGGGTGCCCTCTACTCCAGTAAGGGCAAGGGATCGGCTGGAGCTGATGCTCTCCTTTGGCACAAGATGTGAGTGAACTAACGTGATGTCAGCTCCGGTGTCTCGAAATCCGGTGACAACTTTGCCGTTCACTCTAACAAGTTGCTGCTGGTCGGTTCGGTCGCGGATTTCCTGTCCGCGTGCAAACAGGACAAAATCTGATGATCCAGGCTGTGGTTCGCTGGCGGGTTGCCTCTGCTGTGGGTGAGGTACAGGTGATGCAGATGATCCAGGTGCTGGTGGTGTCTGTCTCCGCTCCGGACAGTCGAATTTCATGTGTCCGGGCTGGCGGCAGTAGTGACAGGTGACCTCTCCAGGCGCTGCAGGCCTGGGTGCAGCAGCTGCGCTGGGTGGCCTCTGTGGCGGACGGCTCACAGGGGCAGGAGGGTCTGCTGAGGTATTGGGCTGACCTCCTCTCCAGCTGGATGGGACAGTTCTGCGGGTATCAGCCACCCGGGTAGTTGCAAAAGTCTCAGCAAGGTCTGCAGCGACAGTTGCTGAAGCCGGCCTGCGTTCTAGCACAAACTGGCGTACATCAGCAGGGCAAATGTTCAGAAATTGTTCCAGGACTATCAAGTCCTCCAGGACATCATAAGACCCTTTGGTGAGGCCTAGTGTCCACTGGCGGAGTGTGGTGAGCAAGCTGCTGGCCACATCTCGGTACGAATCAGAAGACTTTTTCTGCCAGGCCCTAAACTTTTTCCGATAGGCTTCTGGCGTCAGCTGGTACTTAGTAATGATAGCGTCTTTTATAGCAGCATAATCATTATCCTTCTCCGCAGGCAATTCTGCGAAGGCATCAAGCGCTTTGTAGCGCAGCAAAGGTGTCAGATGTCTGGCCCACTGGTCTTGGGACAGACGATACTGACGGCATGCTTTTTCAAAAGACCGTAAAAACAAGTCAATGTCTGTGTCTTTTTCAATATTAGCAAATTTAAATTTTGCACTTACGGGTGGTGCAGCTCCTTCAGCAGGAAGGCTGGGTGGTGAACTCCGGCTGGCCTGTTGAACCTTTGCCATGTTGAGCTCATGTTGTCGTTTCTCCCGCGCCTCTGCAGATTGGCGCTCCCGTTCTCGCTCAGCGGCATCCCTCTCCGCGTGGCGTTCAGCAGCAGCAGCAGCAGCAGCAGTAGCAGCAGCTTGCCACTCCCGTTCCTCCCGCATTTGGCGCTCTGTCCGCGCTTCTGCAGATTGGCGCTCCTCACGCATGTACTGCAGGTACTTGTCCAGGTCAGTGTCCATCAGCTTTTGTAATGCCTGCTGCATTAGCGGATCAGTACAAACGGACAGTCCAGTACTGGCCGGTTCCAGGCGAGTACTTTCAGAAACTCTGGGATTGGGGTCCATACTGACAGTCTCTGGCGTAACTGTTGCAACAGGGCCCGCAGGATGCTCAACCTCTGTACGCCTAGGATCTTCAGCCTCTGGTTCCCCTTGCCTTGAGTCAGATGGGGCAGCGTCTACCTCAGCAGACACATCCAGCTCCCGCGGTTGCTGGGTATCCCATTGAAACAAGTAATTTACCATGTCCTGTTTGTTCCTGCGGAGGGTGTCAATGCCCCGCAGCTGACAAAGATTTTCCAGGTCGGATACGGCCATGAGCTTGTAGTTCCCGGACAGTTCCATGCCAAATAAAATAAAACTTTTGGGGAGGGGTACTGGCTACACCGTCTCTCTGTATATATAAAAAATATATTGCCTTCCAGCTACACCAACGAATTAGTTCGTTTCTCGATAGCGCTAGCGCTAGCGCAGATACTTTCAGCACAACACAGGTCCCAACCGCTGCCTAACACTGTCACAGGAACCCTAGTGGCTGACCGCACTTAGCCTTCTAAACGGTGCCAGCGCACAGATCGTGCAAACTCTGGTCGCAGTCAATGCGCAGGAACCGTTAAGAATTAGCCGCAGACAACTCAGAAGGGAGCCTGTGAGACACGGGTAATTACAACGTCACCTACTGGTTCAGAGTAAACTGCCACCACCGCGGTTACTATGGGACCGTGGGGCCCACTAACTGACTGACTAATCCTGCGAATAAAACGGTTAAACACACGATATTCTGTCTAGCCAACAACAGACAAACAGTAGCGTATCTTCAGAGACCCGGGATCATTTCTGTGTGTGCTGATAAGCAGGGTAGTGAAACAGTGAATGACTTGGGGAAAGTCGTTTATTCACGCAATATAATTAATATATACAGACAATTATGAAAATCAACAATTATTAAAACAGTAATAGCCAGTATGAAAAATAAAAGAAGGGAGAAAAATACTTAGTTCCTGGAAAGATGTCCTTATTGTGGGAAGAATCATAAAGTTCTTGGTTTCAAAGTCCAGAGTTCAGAGTTCAGACCAGGTGGATGCCAGCATATCCTCAAGCTGGCGTCTGATGCGTGCAAGATGGTTCAGTGTGGAGGACCCTGAGTTTGGGTCCTCAGCCATTCTTATGCCCCTGCTTCAGTAGGAGGGAGTGAGGGCGGGGAGCCATACACCCCCCTCAAAGATGAGATGAGCCCTCCCCTTGTACTGGGGCTAGAAATCATATCTACCCATATATGGGCTCTATCTCACCGAACCGTACAGGTCAGGGCAGATTTATTAACATTTTCAGGTCTGTCTCGATTTACCCAGCGCCCTGATACCAGACATGAGGGGTGGGACCCCTGTGGTATCATCAGGGCACTTTGAAACTGCCTAGCTGGCAGTCCTTACCTCCGAAGGTTCTGAAACTTCCTCAGAACCAGCACCGGGGCTCATGCTACACTTCCCCCATGTTTGGTGAAGCTGCCATCTCAGGAACCCCAGAAATATGACAGATCTGGGAAGTTATGGATTTGCTATGAGACTCAGGTTATTCCCAGGCAAAGGCTCTTTGAAGTTTGGAGCAGCCAGCGAGGTGTCGCCTCCCCTGCTGGGAATGAGCCAGTGGGTCTGGCTTTTAGCCCAACTAGATTGCTCCTGCCATGGTGCTTGTCACCTTATACCTGATGGATGGGCCATCAGCACAGCTTGAAGCCAGGGACTCTCTGGGGCAGATTAGGCTCAGGCTCATTAGCATATCAAAAGAGCCAGCCAGCCTTTGGAATGGTGCTCTCTTTGCTAAGAAAAGGACTTCAGCTGTCCCTACACACTCAACCCAGATTGTATCGTTTTGAAGCGCAATCGATGCAGGGATCGAGTGCGATCGTTCTTTTCTTCACGGGCGGTTCCAGGACGCGCCTGCGTCCCCGCAATCGTCCGTGACATAGGACATTAAGGCTGACTGGACAAGGCATAGTCCCCAACCGTCCCGTTTTCGTCGGGATTCTCCCGATTTTGGGGGGCTCTCCCACTATCCCGGTAAGAGCCCCCCAAGTCCCGGGCGGCTGTCAGTGTTGACAGCCGCCTGTAGCAGGAGGAGAGCAGCGCAGTGGAGGGAAAGCGGTGGGCAGCGGCGGAGAAGGGGGCCATCTCCCCCCCTTCTCTCACCTTAGATGCTTTCCGTCCCTCACTCTCTCCTCCGATGTGTGGCTGACTGGCGGTGGCGCTTGGCAGCGGGCGGGACTTACCTTCCGTGTCGCTCCAAGCGCCGGCCGGAAGTTCTGGTGCCACAGCCGCTGCTCTGGTCTGGATCAGGCCAGAGTAGTGGCAAATCATCCCGCACCGGCAACGAGACCAGACGGAGGACACGGAAGGTAAGTTCCGCCCCTCTGCCAGCCACCGCACACACAGATCGGAGGAGGGAGGGAGAGGACCCTAAGGTGAGCGAAGGGGGGGAGATGGCCCCCTTCTTCACCGCTCTCCCTCTTCTCTGCTCCCCTCCTGGGGGGGGGGGGAGGGGACACCTGGCTAACTATTCTGGGGACATATACACCCTGGCTACATATACTGGGGACATATACACCCTGGCTACATATACTGGGGACATATACACCCTGGCTACATATACTGGGGACATATACACCCTGGCTACATATACTGGGAACATATATACCCTGGCTACATATACTGGGCAAATATACACCCTGCCTACATATACTGGGGACATATACACCCTGGCTACATAACTGGGGACATATACACCCTGGCTACATATACTGGGGACATATACACCCTGGCTACATATACTGGGCCCATATACCGCTGGCTACATATACTGGGGACATATACACCCTGGCTACATATACTGGGCCCATATACACCCTGGCTACATATACTGGGCCCATATACACCCTGGCTACATATACTGGGCCCATATACACCCTGGCTACATATACTGGGCCCATATACACCCTGGCTATATATACTGGGCCCATATACACCCTGGCTACATATACTGGGGCATATACACCTGGCTACATATACTGGGCCCATATACAGGGCCCATATACCGCTGGCTATATATACTGGGGACATATTCCCCTGCCTACATATACTGGGCATATATACCCCCTGACTACATATACTGGGCCCATATACACCCTGGCTACATATACTGGGCCCATATACACCCTGGCTACATATACTGGGCCCATATACACCCTGGCTACATATACTGGGCCCATATACACCCTGGCTACATATACTGGGCCCATATACACCCTGGCTACATATACTGGGCCCATATACACCCTGGCTACATATACTGGGCCCATATTCACCCTGGCTACATATACTGGGCCCATATACACCCTGACTACATATACTGGGCCCATATACACCCTGGCTACATATACTGGGCCCATATACACCCTGGCTACATATACTGGGCCCATATACACCCTGGCCACATATACTGGGACATATACACCCTGGCTACATATACTGGGCCCATATACACCCTGGCTACATATACTGGGCCCATATACACCCTGGCTACATATACTGGGCCCATATACCGCTGGCTATATATACTGGGGACATATTCCCCTGCCTACATATACTGGGGACATATACCTCTGGCTACATATACTGGGCACATATATCCCTGGCTACATATACTGGGGACAACTGGCTGTTTGTCATTATGTGCAGTTTCTGGTGAAAAGTTGTCTCTTATTATATGCATTTAGTGGTGAAAAGCTGTCTCTTATGTGCATTTATTGGTAAAAAGCTGGCTCTTATTATGTGCATTTACTGGTGAAAAGCTGTCTCTTATGTGCATTTAGTGGTGAAAAGCTGTCTCTTATGTGCATTTAGTGGTGAAAAGATGTCTCTTATGTGCATTTACTGGTGAAAAGCTGTCTCTTATGTGCATTTACTGGTGAAAAGCTGTCTCTTATGTGCATTTAGTGGTGAAAAGATGTATCTTATGTGCATTTAGTGGTGAAAAGCTGTCTCTTATTATGTGCAAAAAATATATGGGCATCAATATTAAAAAAAAAAAAAAATCTTCAAAAAACTTAATGGTAGGCGTGACTTGGGGGTGTGGTTTGGGGGTGTGGTTAGGGGTGTGGCCTGTGTCCCGATTTCTAATTTTGAAATGTTGGGAGGTATGACAAGGTAATGTGAGAAACAAAGGTGGTGCAGGAATTGTAAGGCCATAGTGAGAGTATGGAACGCAGGCCTCTTGGTAATTTGGTGGTTGGACAGTTTGGGATGATAGTTCTCTTATAGTTAGGTCCTTTTTATTATGTAGGTATAATGGTGTGTGGTTACATATATACATGTGTATATACTTGGAAATGTGACATTTGAAATACAGGGGTATACATAATGCAATGAGTTCATATAATGATATGTGTCCTTTCCTTCTGATACTGCTGTTTTTTCTCCTCTTTCAGATGCTGGGCGGTCTCTAGGAGTCTGTGAGGAGATTTGGTTGCTGGGCAGAGGTGAGAGGTTTCTGTCAGTTGAGTGGCAGCTGTCTTTTGGAGCCAATTCCAGCTGGCCAATCACAGAAGGGTTCACCTCAAACCTGTGATGCTCTGCCTGATTCTCCTCAGTCTCCAGTCAAGCAAGCTGGAAGCACCCCCCCCCCCCCCCCCCCTTTTCTTCGTGTTTCACTGTCGTAGGCGGATTGACTTTATTGGCGGTTAAAGTCGCCCACAATTGTGGGTTGGCTAGCTTGTTTTGGACTATTTTATGAAGAAGTAATACTAGTCTAAAGACTGTATGGTTGTTGATTAAGTATCAATTGAGACCTTTGGTTCAGAGTTGTTTATATTATTATTGTTGATGTTTTAATTTATCAGATTTATCAGTTTAATAAACAATTAAAATTTAAATTAATTATTTTAAACCGCAATAAATAGAGCCTACGGCCATTTAAATCCTAGTTGGTTGTCTGTGTCTTATTAATCATGTACTTGTTCCTTTATGGTCCGTGCCACTTAAATTACCATGTAACCGTCTCTGCTGTGGACTCCTCCGTACACCATAGCTCAAAAGAGGGACAGTCCCTCTTTGGGAGCCCCTTCCCTCTGTCCCTCTTTCCTCCTCATTTGTCCCTCTTTCAGGACTTTGTCCCTCTTTCAATGTAAATCCTACTAATATAATAAATGGGAAAGTTTGGATGTTTGGATGTTTGTTACTTGATCACGCAAAAACGGCTGAACGGATTTGAATGAAATTTGGCACACACATAGTACATTACCTGGAATAAAGTATAGGATACTTTTTATTCCCATAACCAAAAAGGGGGCAGAGACAAATACATATTTCACTGGAAAATGTAAACTGCAGCCATTCTTACACTGTGAGTTCTGGGTCACCATGAGCTCGCTGGGTAGTCTGTACCTCTCGGTGTTACAAGCCCTACTGCATAGAGCCAAATTAATCTATGCCATGCACTGATGAGGATCAAACAATCCAAAACAGTCTGTATGCATGTTGGACTATTATGGCTCTGTACAAATTAACAAGCTGGCACATCATTGCATTTCAGCGGTTTTGGAGGTGTGTTTAGCTTCTAAGGGTAACAATGGATAATTTGCATATTTTCAGCAGTGATGCACTGGGAGACATCTCAAGCTCACTCCAACCTGACTTATTGCAAATTCTTTCTGTTTTAAGAAAGCAAACTTTTGTATTTCTTACACTGTTAATGGTAGGGTTCTCAAACTTTGCACGGTTGGTCGTTGGGTGACTAGGATTATTAGTCAGAAAAGTGGTTGGAGCCTAAAAAAGCCAATCAAAATTCACCTATTGATTTTCAAGGGGAATATTTACATTTCTGCCATTCTTGCACTGTTAATGGCACAAGCCTCAAACCTGGTATAGTTGATCATTGGGTGACTGGGGTTCAATTTCAGAAAGGGGGTGGAGCCACAAATAGCCAATCAGATTTGTTTCATTCCAATGCAAATTATTGTTGCCAAACACCGCAAAGCTCACAAACTTGGTAATTGAGTAATTGATTAATTTTGTGTTAGGGTTAGGAAAGTGGGCACAGCCGACACCAGCCAAATACATAAGCTGGCAACGCAGGGTCATAAGTGGGCGGAGACAAATACAAATTTTACTGGGAAAATGTAAACAACAGCCAATCTTACACTGTTAATGGTAGGGTTCTCAAACTTTGCACAGTTGGTTACTGGGTGACTGGGATTAATATTCAGAAAAGTGGGTGGAGTCTACAAAAAACAATAAAAAATTACCTATTGATTTTTCAGGGAAATATTTCATTGCTGCCATTCTTGCACTGTTAATGGCACAAGCCTCAAACCTGGTACAGTTGATCATTGCGTGACTGGGGTTTAAATTTATATAAGGGGGTGGAGCCCCAAACAGCCAATCTGATTTGTTTCATTTTAATGCAGGTTATTGATGCCAAAGACCGCAAAGCTCACAAACTTGGTCATTGAGTAATTATGTGTTAGGGTTAGGAAAAGTGGGCGCAGCCAACACCAGCCAAATACATAATCGGGCAATGCCGGGTCATCAGTAGGCGGAGACAAATACAAATTTCACTGAGAAAATGTAAACTGCAGCAATTCTTACACTGTTAATGGTAGGGTTCTAAAACTTTGCACAGTTGGTCACTGGGTGACTGAGATTAATATTCAGAAAAGTGGGTGGAGCCTACAAAAGCCAATCAAAATCCACCTATTACTCTTTAAGGGGAATATTTAATTGAAGCCATTTTTGCACTGTTAATGGCACAAGCCTCAAACCTGGTACAGTTGATCATTGGGTAACTGGGGTTAAATATTTAGAAAAGGGGTGGGGCCACAAACAGAGAATCAGATGTGTTTCATTTCAATGAAAATTATTCATGCCAAAGACCGCAAAGCTCACAAACTAGGTCATCATTGAGTAATTGTGTGTCAGGATTAGAAAAAGTGGGTAGAGCTAACACCAGCCAAATACATACCCGGGCAACGCCGGGCGACCAGCTAGTATATATATATTTCTCTACTAAAAAATGTGTTTGACTCTTTGAGTTTATTCTAGTGATGGTCGTCATCTGCAAATTACGGTTATGCAAAATTACACGTAATGTTTTCACAATTATGCATACACGTAATTACAATTTCGTAATTCAATTGACTTTGTATAATCATTCCTAATTATGCATCAATGAATTTACATGTAATTTTGCGCCAACTTTGGCAGTGAATAGCATAGCCCCCATACATGCTATTGCTACATACATTAGGGAGCATATTGGGTAGGTACAAGTAAAAAAAAAACTTTTTTCAAAAACACCTTGTAGTTTTTAAGAAAATCAATTTTAAAAATGCAAAGTAAAATTGTTTTTAAACCTAGAAAAATGAAAGATTAAAAAAAACATTTTTTTGTATTTTTTAAATTTTCTCAAAACTACAAGGTCTTTTTGAACAATTCTTTTTGTAACTTGTACCCACTATTCTTCTTAACATACGTAGCAATTTTGGTAGCAATGGCATGTATGGGGGCTTTGCTTTTCACCACCAAAGTCGGCACAAAATTACTTGTAAACTATGCGTAAATTCAAGCGTAATTACGAATGGGAACAATTAACTATGAAATTTATTACGCTATTCCCTTAACATTTTTTTATGAAGTCTTTATGGTATGCGTGACTAGTGGTGTGATGGGGCGTGGTTAGAGGTGTAACAGGGGCGTGGCTTAAGTGTCCCTCGTTCTCATTTCCAAAAGTTGTGAGGTATGTGTATACATATGGGGGTACAGTGTCACACCTAGCAAAACTGGGCTGGTTTGTCTGTGGTGAGAAGTAATTGGGATGTATCTCAGCCTTTTGGCTAAGTTCAAGTGTAGTATCTGTTCTTATCAGTTTCAGGGGCAGGCTGGGCCCAAAGTAAGCTCCGACAACCCTAGAATGGGGGGGGGGCACCTTGAATGAGTGTCAGAGAGGTGTAAGCAGGGCAGGGGACAGCTGCAGTGTCATAGAGATTTAAGCAGGGGAGGGGACAGTTGCAGTGCCAGAGAGGTGTAAGCAGGGGAGGGGACAGCTGCAGTGTCAGAGAGGTGCATGCAGGGGAGGGGACAGCTGCAGTGTCAGAGAGGTGTAAGCAGGGCAGGGGACAGCTTCAGTGTCAGAGAGGTGTAAGCAGGGGAGGGGACAGCTGCAGTGTCAGAGAGGTGTAAGCAGGGGAGGGGACAGCTGCTGTGTCAGAGAGGTGTAAGCAGGGGAGGGGACAGCTGCAGTGTCAGAGAGATGTAAGCAGGGGAGGGGACAGCTGCAGTGTCAGAGAGGTGTAAGCAGGGGAGGGGACAGCTGCAGTGTCAGAGAGGTGTAAGCAGGGGAGGGGACAGCTGCAGTGTCAGAGAGGTGTAAGCAGGGGAGGGGACAGCTGCAGTGTCAGAGAGGTGTAAGCAGGGCAGGGGACAGCTGCAGTGTCATAGAGATTTAAGCAGGGGAGGGGACAGTTGCAGTGCCAGAGAGGTGTAAGCAGGGGAGGGGACAGCTGCAGTGCCAAAGAGGTGTAAGCAGGGGAGGGGACAGCTGCAGTGTCAGAGAGGTGCATGCAGGGCAGGGGACAGCTGCAGTGTCATAGAGATTTAAGCAGGGGAGGGGACAGTTGCAGTGCCAGAGAGGTGTAAGCAGGGGAGGGGACAGCTGCAGTGTCAGAGAGGTGTAAGCAGGGGAGGGTACATCTGTAGTGTCAGAGAAGTGTAAGCAGGGGAGGGGATATCTGCAGTGTCAGAGAGGTGTAAGCAGGGGAGGGGACAGCTCTCTAACAACTGAACGCACAATGTAACTTGTAATTGGCTGTCAGGCCTAATACTCATCTTGCTGCCGGGGTCCTTTCTGTCTGCACTAGCTCGGATGGACTCTGTGCACGCTGCCTCTGGTCTCCGGTCACTGTCTGGCCGAGTTGCCTCTGCCTTACTTGCTCCACTGTAGTTGCTGCGTGGCCGCCGGGTCCCCTCTTAGTTTCCGGGGTGACTGCTGCGGCCTTCCTCTCTCATGGCCTCCTTTTCCCGCTCCTCACCGCTGCCTCCTGTCTTTCCAAGTCCTGCTCTCTCTCGATCTCTGGCGCGCTCTGGCTGCCTCTAACCAGTTCCGTCCGGCTACACCCTTCTAGCTCTGCCCTTTCGCGCCTGCGCTGTAGCTTCCGACTGGCCGCGCGGGGCTTCTAGAAAGTTCCACTGCTCTGTGTGCTTTGGTCGCTTAGTAACAGTCTATGCGACCATTACAACTCCTTCACTCCTTTCCCATGCGCCATTTTGGTTCCACAGACAAACATCTAAGGCGAAGCTCAGCCTTAGATGCTAAAGTTACCTCACACACAGAAATACTTTAGCAAAATGTTTGGGACCCTCTTTTAAAAAAAATAAAAGTTCACTTTTTCCAGGCTCCAGTATAATAATCGTGCCTTAAAACTTCTTGCCTGTAAAATACAAGATTTAATCAGTCCTGTCTGTAAACTACAAGCTCTAGTCAGTCCTGTCTGTCCAGTCCTGTCTGTAAAATACAAGCTCTGCTCAGTCCTGTCTGTCCCGTCCTGACTGTAAAATACAAGCTCTGCTCAGTCCTGTCTGTCCAGTCCTGTCTGTAAAATACAAGCTCTGCTCAGTCCTGTCTGTCCCGTCCTGACTGTAAAATACAAGCTCTGCTCAGTCCTGTCTGTCCAGTCCTGACTGTAAAATACAAGCTCAGTATACACAGAGCATCCTCAGTGTTACTCACACTTTTCTGCTGTGAATGTCAAACACACCATAGTTGGGCAAAGCTCCCCAAAATAAAACCATGTTGCTGTTATGCCACATAGATAACTATCCCCACTGCTGTACTGTACACACTTCTGAGCTTCTTTAATTGAAGTTATTTTTGGGGCTTCGAATCGCAACTTCTCAAGTATTTATTTATTTATTTTTTTATTAGATTGGGTGCTGTATCTTCAATAAGGGCTCTTTAGCATTTGCAATGCAGAGCCGTGCTCTCCCAGGGGCGGAGCTTGCGATCCCATTTATTATACGGAATAGGATCGAGGGCGCAGTCGCCCCGTCCTGCAGGCAACCATGCGCTGTGGCTCAGAGGTGAATTGCAGCACATGTATGGAAACAGCAGACAGTGCAGTCTATCACTGTCTGCAGTCCCTGTGATCGCGTTTCCATAAGCGCAACTGAAAGCACGCTATATGGAAAGGAGCCCTAACTCAAACAAAGAACAGGCAATTTTTCCAAATTAGTCCAAAACCTTTGGACCAAGAGAGCCAGACAGCCCTGGAAATGACTGGAGGCAAATCTGACAAACACAGTTCAGAATCAGGAAGAAATAATTTCTAGTAATGATGTTACTGATCAGAGGGAGATCTGGGAATAATGTGGTGAATGTATATGGAAGTAGCAGGCGGTTAATGAGCAGGTTTAGTCACTGGAGTAATATTACATCTCCCACCGGAATACCATCTCTATTAGTATAAAAGGTATGTTGCCGAGAAGCCAGCAGAGACTCTACACGTTCTCCAGAGGTTGCCCTGCTCATAGTGGCTGCTGGAATCCCGATTATCCTACTGAGGCTTCCACAATGCAGCACAATGGCAGCAACACCCGCCAACATCCCTGCCGGGACTCCCAGACAGCCTTATATATGAGGAGGACATCCCAGATGTGTGAGGTACAGATGAGGAAACAGCACAGAGGGAGATCTACCATCACAGGTGGGGACCACAATATACTGACACAGATGAGGAACCACAACATACCGACACAGGTGTGGAACCACAACATACCGGCACAGGTGAGGAACCAAAACATACTGACACAGGTGAGGAACCACAACATACTGACACAGGTGAGGAACCACTGACACCAGAGGGAGATCTACCAGCACAGGTGAGGAACCACTGACACCAGAGGGAGATCTACCGGCACAGGTGAGGAACCACTGACACCAGAGGGAGATCTACCATCACAGGTGGGGAACCACAATATACAGACACAGGTGAGGAACCACAACATACTGACAGAGGTGAGGAACCACAACATACCGGCACAGGTGAGGAACCACAACATACTGGCACAGGTGAGGAACCAATACATACTGACACAGGTGTGGAACCACAACATACTGACACAGGTTTGGAACCACAACATACTGACACAGGTGTGGAACCACAACATACTGACACAGGTGTGGAACCACAACATACTGACACAGGTGTGGAACCACAACATACTGACACAGGTTTGGAACCACAACATACTGACACAGGTGTAAAACCACAACATAACGACACAGGTGTGGAACCACTGACACCAGAGGGAGATCTACCGGCACAGGTGAGGAAACACAATATACTGACACAGATGAGGAACCACAACATACCGGCACAGGTGAGGAACCACAACATACTGACACAGGTGTGGAACCACAACATACTGGCACAGGTGAGGAAACAATACATACTGACACAGGTGAGGAACCACAACATACTGACACAGGTGTGGAACCACAACATACCGACACAGGTGAGGAACCACAACATACTGACATAGGTGAGGAACCACTGACACCAGAGGGAGATCTACCGGCACAGGTGAGGAACCACTGACACCAGAGGGAGATCTACCACCACAGGTGAGGAACCACAATATATCAAGGAACCATAACATACTGACACAGGTGTGGAACCACCACATACCGACACAGGTGAGGCATCACAACATACCCACAGAGGTGAGAAACCACAACATACCGACACAGGTAAGGAACAACAACATACGGACACAGATGAAGAACCACAACATACCGACACAGGTGAGGAACCACAACATACCGACACAGGTGAGGAACCACAACATACCGACACAGGTGAGGAACAACAACATACTGACACAGGTGAGGAACCACAACATACCCACACAGATGAGAAACCACAACATACCGACACAGGTGAGGAACCACAACATACCCACACAGATGAGAAACCACAACATACCGACACAGGGGAGGAACAACAACATACCGACACAGGTGAGGAACCACAACATAGCGACACAGGTGAGGAACCACAACATACCCACACAGGTGAGGCAAAACAATATACCCACACAGGTGTAAAACTATGATATTGTAACGATCGGTGTAACACAGAGAGGGTCTGATTACCGGTGATCTGCAGTATCACCGAGAATACAGATATATACCCGATTATTGATGATCTGCAGTATCACCGATAATCAGATATATCTCTAACCTCTGGACTAGTGTTGGGCGAACACCTGGATGTTCGGGTTCGCGAACGTTCGCCGAACATGGCCGCGATGTTCGGGTGTTCGCGCCGAACTCCGAACATAATGGAAGTCAATGGGGACCCGAACTTTCGTGCTTTGTAAAGCCTCCTTACATGCTACATACCCCAAATTTACAGGGTATGTGCACCTTGGGAGTGGGTACAAGAGGAAAAAAAAAAAGCAAAAAGAGCTTATAGTTTTTGAGAAAATCGATTTTAAAGTTTCAAAGGGAAAACTGTCTTTTAAATGCGGGAAACGTCTGTTTTCTTTGCACAGGTAGCATGCATTTTGCCGCCATGCAGTCATAAATGTAATAAAGATAAGAGGTTCCATAAACAGGGACCAGCAACGCTAACCCAGCAGCAGCACACGTGATGGAACAGGAGGAGGCGCAGGAGGAGAAGGCCACGCTTTCAGACACAACAACCCAGGCCTTGCATGAGGACAAGAAGCGTGCGGATAGCATGCTTTTTGCCGCCATGCAGTCATAAATGTAATAAAGATAAGAGGTTCAATACTGTTCCCAGCAGACACACAGAGTGGCAGTAAACACAATGCTATATAGTGTGGCTGAGCGGTGTACTACTATTCCCAGCAGCGACACAGAGCACAATGCTATACAGGGTGAGCGGTGTACTACTGTTCCCAGCAGACACACAGAGTGGCAGTAAACTCAATGCTATATAGTGTGGGTGAGCGGTGTACTACTATTCCCAGCAGCGACACAGAGCACAATGCTATACAGGATGAGCAGTGTACTACTGTTCCCAGCAGACACACAGAGTGGCAGTAAACTCAATGCTATATAGTGTGGGTGAGCGGTGTACTACTATTCCCAGCAGCGACACAGAGCACAATGCTATACAGGGTGAGCGGTGTACTACTGTTCCCAGCAGACACACAGAGTGGCAGTAAACACAATGCTATATAGTGTGGCTGAGCGGTGTACTACTATTCCCAGCAGACACACAGAGTGGCAGTAAACACAATGCTATATAGTGTGGGTGAGCGGTGTACTACTATTCCCAGCAGCGACACAGAGCACAATGCTATACAGGGTAAGCGGTGTACTACTGTTCCCAGCAGACACACAGAGTGGCAGTAAACACAATGCTATATAGTGTGGCTGAGCGGTGTACTACTATTCCCAGCAGCAGGGGCGTAGCAATAGGCCCTGCAGCGCCTGCGCCCGCGGGGGGGCCCGCTCGGGGCCGTTTTTTGGGGGCTGGAGGGGTGGCAGCATGAGGGGAAAGCCTTGCCCACAGTCGGCGGGGAGAGGGGAAGTTCCCCCCCTCTCCCTCACCTCGGGGCTCTCCCCTCTGCGCTCCCCTCCAGCTAGTTACCATCTGTGGGCAGCGGGCAGCAGCGGCAGATACATACCTTCTTCCTTGCGTTCCATCGCCGCCTTCTCGCTCTAGCGGCTGACGTCACTTCCGGAAGCGGAAGTGACGTCAGCCGCTAGAGCGAGAAGGCGGCGATGGAACGCAAGGAAGAAGGCATGTATCCCGCTGCTGCTGCTGCCCGGCCCGCTGCCCACAGACGGTAACTAGCTGGAGGGGGGCGCAGAGGGGAGAGCCCCGAGGTGAGGGAGAGGGGGGAACTTCCCCTCTCCCCGCCGACTGTGGGCAAGGCTTTCCCCTCATGCTGCCACCCCTCCAGCCCCCAAAAACCGGCCACGAGCGGGCCCCCGGGGGGGGGGGGGCGCTCTGAAATTCTGCAGGGGGATTTTCAGGTGTCTGCTGCCCACATTACGATTTTCAGGTGTCTGCTGCCCACATTGCGATTTTCTGGTGTCTGCTGCCCACATTACGATTTTCAGGTGTCTGCTGCCCACATTACGATTTTCAGGTGTCTGCTGCCCACATTACGATTTTCAGGTGTCTGCTGCCCACATTGCGATTTTCTGGTCACTGCTGCCCACATTGCGATTTTCTGGTGTCTGCTGCCCACATTACGATTTTCAGGTGTCTGCTGCCCACATTGCGATTTTCTGGTCACTGCTGCCCACATTACGATTTTCAGGTGTCTGCTGCCCACATTACGATTTTCTGGTCACTGCTGCACACATTACGATTTTCAGGTGTCTGCTGCCCACATTACGATTTTCAGGTGTCTGCTGCCCACATTGCGATTTTCTGGTCACTGCTGCCCACATTGTGATTTTCTGGTGTCTGCTGCCCACATTGTGATTTTCAGGTGTCTGCTGCCCACATTGTGATTTTCAGGTGTCTGCTGCCCACATTACGATTTTCAGGTGTCTGCTGCCCACATTGCGATTTTCAGGTGTCTGCTGCCCACATTGCGATTTTCTGGTGTCTGCTGCCCACATTACGATTTTCTGGTGTCTGCTGCCCACATTGCGATTTTCTGGTCACTGCTGCCCACATTGCGATTTTCTGGTGTCTGCTGCCCACATTACGATTTTCAGGTGTCTGCTGCCCACATTGCGATTTTCAGGTGTCTGCTGCCCACATTGCGATTTTCTGGTGCCTGCTGCCCACATTACGATTTTCTGGTCACTGCTGCACACATTACGATTTTCAGGTGTCTGCTGCCCACATTACGATTTTCAGGTGTCTGCTGCCCACATTGCGATTTTCTGGTCACTGCTGCCCACATTGTGATTTTCTGGTGTCTGCTGCCCACATTGTGATTTTCAGGTGTCTGCTGCCCACATTGTGATTTTCAGGTGTCTGCTGCCCACATTACGATTTTCAGGTGTCTGCTGCCCACATTGCGATTTTCAGGTGTCTGCTGCCCACATTGCGATTTTCTGGTGTCTGCTGCCCACATTACGATTTTCTGGTGTCTGCTGCCCACATTGCGATTTTCTGGTCACTGCTGCCCACATTGCGATTTTCTGGTGTCTGCTGCCCACATTACGATTTTCAGGTGTCTGCTGCCCACATTGCGATTTTCAGGTGTCTGCTGCCCACATTGCGATTTTCTGGTGCCTGCTGCCCACATTACGATTTTCTGGTCACTGCTGCCCACATTGCGATTTTCTGGTGCCTGCTGCCCACATTACGATTTTCTGGTCACTGCTGCCCACATTGCGATTTTCTGGTGTCTGCTGCCCACATTACGATTTTCAGGTGTCTGCTGCCCACATTACGATTTTCAGGTGTCTGCTGCCCACATTGCGATTTTCAGGTGTCTGCTGCCCACATTACGATTTTCAGGTGCCTGCTGCCCACATTACGATTTTCAGGTGTCTGCTGCCCACATTACGATTTTCAGGTGTCTGCTGCCCACATTACGATTTTCAGGTGTCTGCTGCCCACATTACGATTTTCAGGTGTCTGCTGCCCACATTATGATTTTCTGGTGTTTGCTGCCCACATTAGGATTTTCTGGTGACTGCTGCCCACATTGCGATTTTCAGGTGTCTGCTGCCCACATTACGATTTTCTGGTGTTTGCTGCCCACATTAGGATTTTCTGGTGACTGCTGCCCACATTGCGATTTTATGGTGACTGTTGCCCACATTGCGATTTTCTGGTGACTGCTGCCCACATTGCGATTTTCTGGTGACTGCTGCCCACATAAGGATTTTCTGGTGACTGCTGCCCACATTAGGATTTTCTGGTGTGTGCTGCCCACATTATGATATTCTGGTGACTGACTGCTGCCCACATTAGGATTTTCTGGTGACTGCTGCCCACATTACGATATTCTGGTGACTGCTGCCCACATTAGGATTTTCTGGTGACTGATGCCCACATTGCGATTTTCTGGTGACTGCTGCCCACGTGGCGATTTTCTGGTGACTGCTGCCCACATGGCGATTTTCTGGTGACTGCTGCCCACATTACGATATTCTGGTGACTGCTGCCCACATTAGGATTTTCTGGTGACTGATGCCCACATTGCGATTTTCTGGTGACTGCTGCCCACATGGCGATTTTCTGGTGACTGCTGCCCACATGGCGATTTTCTGGTGACTGCTGCCCACATTGCGATTTTCTGGTGAACTCTGCCCACATTACGATTTTCTGTCCCACATTACGATATTCTGGTGAACGCTGCCCACATTACAATTGTCTGGTGAATGCTGTCCACGTTACAATTTTCTGGTGACTGCTGCTCACGTTACGATTTTCTGGTGACTGGTGCCCACATTACGATTTTCTGGTGAACTCTGCCCACATTATGATTTTCTGGTGAACTCTGCCCACATTATGATTTTCTGGTGAACGCTGCCCACATTACGATTGTCTGGTGAATGCTGTCCACGTTACAATTTTCTGGTGACTGGTGCCCACATTACGATTTTCTGGTGAACTCTGCCCACATTATGATTTTCTAAAGGCCCACATTACGATTTTCTGGTGAACTCTGCCCACATTACCATTTTCTGGCCCACATTACGATTGTCTGGTAAAATGCTGCCCACTTTACAATTAATTTACAGTGAAACGCTGCCCCATTACGATTATTTGGCACCTATGGGGGGGGGGGGGGGGGCCCATCCAAATATTCGCAGGGGGGCCCAGTGATTTCTAGTTACGCCCCTGCCCAGCAGACACACAGAGTGGCAGTAAACAGAATGCTATATAGTGTGGGTGTGCGGTGTACTACTATTCCCAGCAGCGACACAGAGCACAATGCTATACAGGGTGAGCGGTGTACTACTGTTCCCAGCAGAGAGACACAGAGTGGCAGTAAACACAATGCCATATAGTGTGGGTGAGCGGTGTACTACTATTCCCAGCAGCGACACAGAGCACAATGCTATACAGGGTGAGCGGTGTACTACTGTTCCCAGCAGAGAGACACAGAGTGGCAGTAAACACAATGCTATATAGTGTGGGTGAGCGGTGCACTACTGTGCCCAGCAGACACAGAGTGGCAGTAAACACAATGCTATATAGTGTGGGTGAGCGGTGTACTACTATTCCCAGCAGCGACACAATGACCGGGGGACCCGGCTAGCCTGGCTGGAGAGAGAACTACCCTGCCTGCCTACCCAAAGCTAAACCCACAGACTAATGGCGGAGAAATGACGTGGATCGGGTATTTATTTACCCGAACCACGTGACCCGTTTGGCCAATCAGAGCGCGTTCGGGTCCGAACCACGTGACACGTTCGGCCAATCACAGCGCTAGCCGCACGTTCGGGGAACGTTCGGCCATGCGCTCTTAGTTCGGCCATATGGCCGAACAGTTTGGCCGAACACCATCAGGTGTTCGGCCGAACTCGAACATCACCCGAACAGGGTGATGTTCTGCAGAACCCGAACAGTGGCGAACACTGTTCGCCCAACACTACTCTGGACACCTGGGTAATAAGAGTATTTGGTGCAACAGTAATACTTTGAGGACTGCACCTGAGGAGCAGGTGCACAGCAGTAAGGAGTACTGCACAGTAACACGTTCCTTCCGCAAGCCTGAGACTCTCCCGAGGGAAGGACAGAGTGTGAGTGACACCAAGGAAGGGTGTCACCCCCAGGTCTGTGAGCTATCTCTTGACTGAGGAGATAACTCTCAAGGTCGGGCAAGCCGGGTCGGCAACAGACAGACAGATCAGGGACAGAGACAAGAGACAGATGCGGAATCCTAAGACAAGCAGAGTTTGGCAACAGAGTATCAGATATAGCGAAGTACCTAATCAGAGATCAGAAGAGTAGTCAGGAAAGCAGAAGGTCATAACAAATAATCAACAATGCCTAGTCTTGAGTGTGAGCGCCTTGATCATTAACACCCTGGAACTGGTCTGAGAATAACTAGATGGTAAAGCTAATTCCTAGTCTGAGGTGTGAGATCCCTGGTCATCAACACCCAGGCACTGGTCTAAATAATAACACCGATAATATACAGTTTTCCCTAGACTGAGGTGTGAGGTCCTTGATCATCAACACCCAGGAACTGGTCTAGATAATAACACAGATAATATCACAGATACTGACAAGGTCTGAGTGCTACCACGTAGCGATCGCAACGCCAGACACCAGAGAAATGACCAGCACCCAGTATATATACACAAGCGCTCTCCAGCGCCTCCCCTAAGTGCTGGACCAATGAAACCTGATAGAATTGTCAGCTGATCGGCTAGATCAGCTGACACCCTTCTGACTGTCACAAAGGCTCTGCCTCTCGTCCTTCTGAACCTGTGTGGACTATCAGTCCCAGCCACACCAGACATGTGTTGTAATGCATCTGCTGGTTTGAACGCGGGGCCAGCCGCACCGCTGTCAGAGCATGCGGCGGTTTCCCCGCGTTCAGCCATACTGCTAGTGGTAGGTCCATGCGTGCAAACCTGCCGCGTCGGATGCGGAATCCGGCGCCTTGTTCACTGGGCATGCGGCGGTTTCTCCGCGCTCCGTCAGACTAGTGGATGCAGGCCCATGCGCGCAAGCTGCCATGTTGAACGCGGAATCAACCGCCTTACTCTGAGTACTCGCGGCGGCTTTTCCGCATTTTCTCACAGATATACTGACACAGGTAAGGAACCACAACATACCCACACAGATGAGGAACCACAACATACCGACACAGGTGAGGAACCACAACATACCGACACAGGTGAGGAACCACAACATACCCACACAGGTGAGGAACCACAACATACCGACACAGATGAGGAACCACAACATACCCACACAGGTGAGGAACAACAACATACCGACACAGGTGAGGAACCACAACATACCGACACAGGTGAGGAACCACAACATACCGACACAGGTGAGGAACCACAACATATCTACACAGATGAGGAACCACAACATACCCACACAGGTGAGGAACCACAACATACCCACACAGGTGAGGAACCACAACATACCCACACAGGTGAGGAACCACAACATACCCACACAGGTGAGGAACCACAACATACCCACACAGGTGAGGAACCACAACATACCGACACAGGTGAGGAACCACAACATACCGACACAGGTGAGGAACCACAACATACCCACACAGGTGAGGAACCACAACATACCCACACAGGTGAGGAACCACAACATACCGACACAGGTGAGGAACCACAACATATCTACACAGATGAGGAACCACAACATACCCACACAGGTGAGGAACCACAACATACCCACACAGGTGAGGAACCAATACATACTGACACAGGTGAAGAACCACAACATACCGACACAGGTGAGGAACCACAATATACAGACACAGGTGAGGAACCACAATATACTGACACAGGTGAGGAACCACAACATACCCACACAGATGAGCAACCACAATATACTGACACAAGTGAGGAACCACAACATACAGACACAGGTGAGGAACCACAATATACAGACACAGGTGAGGAACCACAACATACCGACACAGGTTAAGAAACCACAACATACCCACACAGATGAGGAACCACAACATACCGACACAGGTGAAGAACCACAACATACCCACACAGGTGAGGAACCACAATATACTGACACAGGTGAGGAACCACAACATACCGACACAGGTTAAGAAACCACAACATACCCACACAGATGAGCAACCACAATATACTGACACAAGTGAGGAACCATAACATACCCACACAGATGAGAAACCACGATATACTGACACAGGTGAGGAACCACAATATACTGACACACGTGAGGAACCACAATATCTTGACACAGGTGAGGAACCACAATATCTTGACACAGGTGAGGAACCACACTATCTTGACACAGGTGAGGAACCACAATATCTTGACACAGGTGAGGAACCACAATATACTGACACACGTGAGGAACCACAATATACTGACACAGGTAAGGAACCACTCTGACACCAAATGGGACAATATACCACCGCCAGTGAGGAACCACAATATACCCACACAGGTGAGGAACCACTGACACCAGAGGTGGTTCTCACCTGTGTCAGTATAGTGTACTGGTTAAGCGCATCACTTTTTGACATGGGAGACCAGGGCGCGAAGACCAGACTTCCTGCAACTGCAGGGGGGAAGCAGGACATTTGGGCGCATGAGGCAAGTGGACTAAGGGCTCTTTTCCACTATGGAATGCGATCGCGATTGCGACTGCGGATCACGATCGCAATCTCGTTTCAATTTCCACCATGCGATTGCGATTGCGATTGAGCTACTATACTCAGTATAGTAAAGCTCAATCGCATCCAAAATGCGGCAGGACGACAATCGCGTTTTGACCAAAATAGCATCGCGATTGGATCACACCAGGCATGCTCAGATGTACCAAAATTCGGTTTGGGTACATTCGAATTCGGGTCCGCATGACATTCGAATTCGCCTTCGACCACGAAATTCGGTTCGAGTTCATATTCGGTTTGAGGTTACGCCTAAAAATTCGTTAAAAATTCGTATTCGTGAATTCGGGTTTTTTTTGTGTGTTTTTTTTAAGTGAATTCACATTGAAATAGGTGTACTTAGAAAAACAAAACTGAAAACGTGACGTGTGGCACTGGCAGCAGGCAATGCATAGTGTGGACCCTGGCGGTGGGACCACTGACAGCAGCAGGATAAATACAACAGCAGCAGTAGGAGGAGGTGGAGTGACGTGTGGCACTGACAGCAGGCAATGCATAGTGTGGACCCTAGCGGTGGGACCACTGACAGCAGCAGGATAAATACAACAGCAGCAGTAGGAGGAGGAGTGACGTGTGGCACTGGCAGCAGGCAATGCATAGTGTGGACCCTGGCTGTGGGACCACTGACAGCAGCAAGATAAATACAACAGCAGCAGGAGGAGGTGAAGTGACGTGTGGCACTGGCAGCAGGCAATGCATAGTGTGAACCCTGGCGGTGGGACCACTGACAGCAGTAGGATAAATACAACAGCAGCAGTAGGAGGAGGAGTGACGTGTGGCACTGACAGCAGGCAATGCATAGTGTGGACCCTGGCGGTGGGACCACTGACAGCAGTAGGATAAATACAACAGCAGCAGCAGCAGGAGGTGGAGTGACGTGTGGCACTGGCAGCAGGCAATGCATAGTGTGGACCCTGGCGGTGGGATTAGTGAACGGGTACTAGACTAGTAGACTAGTAGTATAGTAGTAGACACTAGAAGTATGCACGCACGCAGGTAACTAAGAAACACCTAGCGTAATAGGCTACAAGTAAGTCGTGCGGCAGACAATCGGTGACAATTAAAAACGGTCACACACGGTCAGACGCAATCAATCAATAGGCTCGGGCAGGTGAGGTGACAGACAGTCACAGGTCAGGTCACTCACAATGGATGCTGGTGGTGACCTGTCACAGTCAGTAACTAACTAACACAGTACTGAAACTAATAAAGTAACAGACTACAGCAGTAATAATTAACTAAACTAGTACTACTAGTACACAACTAACTATAATCCCTAACCTACCTAAGCTAGTAGTAGGCTAAGGCTACCTAGGCTAGCAGGCCTAGCCTGCTCACAGACTAACACTAGCCTAGCACAGTATACATTATACACTATACACTAGCTGACTAAAAACAATCAAAATACTAGCTAACTATATAAGACAACAATAAATGTGTTTAGGAGGTGTTTAGGAAGCAAAACGCTAGGTTTTGCAGTGAAAAGCACTTGCTCAGACACAGCACAGCACTGGAGAATCTCTCAGTACCAGCAGCAGTCACACAAGTGCGTGGCTCCGCAACATGGCCGCCGCCTTATATACAGGAGGGGAGGGCCAGGCTCCCCTCCTCTGATTGGTTGCTAGGGTTGCCAGGTCCTCGGCAGGAGGACTTCTGATTGGCCCAATCACGTCATCCCCGAATCCCGAAGCCGAACCCACAGCTCCATCTGGCCGAATTCCAGCGCGCACATTCGGCGGGCTTCGTATTCAGGTTCGGCTCGGAATCGCAGCATTCAGGTTCGGGTTCGCATGCGGCAAACCTAAAAAACACCCAAATTTTTCGGGGAAACTTCGCATTCGGGGTCCTGCTGAGCAACCCTGGATCACACTAATGGAAATTGCTGCTGCAGTTTCCATTAGTTTAATGTACCTTGCGATTTGCGATCAGAATCAAATCGCAAATCGCAGGGTAGTGGAAAAAGGCCCAAAAAGGGCGCCGCCATTCACTCCCATATTAAATATCATTTGGCGGACGCTGAACGGGGAAAAAGGGCGTCCGGAGATTATTAATGTTTTCAAACTGCGCTTGTGATAATCTAAGTTTACAAAATGCGCCCGTAACAAATCACGTTTACAAATATAGTAAACATATCTATCATTAGGGATGGTCGCTGGATTCCGCGGAATTTTATTCTGCGATTCCGGCCGGAATTTGGTGATTCCGGTTCCGATATGACGGAACGGAATTGCTATAGGGCTAAAATTGAATTCCGCGGAAAATTTTTAAATTCCGCAGAGTTTTACGGAATTCAAATTTGTTTCCCCACCAAACTGATTTCTGCCAGATAACAACTATTTCTAATTGTACACACAGTATTACAGCGCTAAAGAAAGTCAATAGTGGGTGGAGCGCGCTATATACAGTTACCAGTCCTGTTTAAGAGAAAAATTCAAAGTAGCTTGCGCTCAGTCCATACATCCAAGGGCCACTTTGCTCCCAAAGTATCTCTCCTGAGCACGGAAACACCTCAAAATAAACAAACACAGAGCAGAGATGATAGTGCAGACTGTATTATAAGGTATAAAACCCCTCTGATGTGAACATAAAACAGGCTCGCTGTATTGTGAAGGTATGGGGGTAGGGGACACCACCACCAGCTAACCTCAGGCTCTCCCCTCTGTTCTGATATCCTCCCTGCTCACCGTCAATAAGTCAAGCAGGGTAACCAGACCGTTGCCTCCTGTTCAGCCTCCTTAATCTCAAACGACAAGCCCATTCAATATCCACAATCCTTGTATTCCTCAGATAAAAGCACAAACAGTGCAAATGTGTAAAACCATAACATTTAATAACTCATATAAAAGTAATGTGCGTACATCATATCATATTAAAAGAAGCGTGTCACAAGCATAGTACCGATCTCCCACTCCAGGGCCACGGCTCAGCTCGTCTCTATTCCCAACGTGTCCGGCGTCTCTCGCGTTCGTTGTCCTCCTTGCTGCTCCAAGCCACGCCCTACCGGTTTCGTCACTAGTGTGACTCATCAGGGGCTAATGGAGCATGCGTAAAGAGGACCAATATGTACTGTCAACCTTCCTGAGGACGGGAGTGCAACCTCGGACGTCAGCCCGCCTCCACCTCCGCCCTTACCCTCTCGTTACTGGTCTGCCGCTAGTCACATGACCACAAGAGTCATAGCGCAGCCCAGTGGGCGAAACCCTTATCGCCTATCCACCTCCCCCCTTACCCTCCGTTGTGCCGCCCCTATTCCCCTAGCAACGCTACAAACCGCCTCCCCAACGCGGATTTGCAGCGCCGACTGCTACCATTAACCGTTTCAGCCGCGTCCTACATCTAGGTGGGCGATCGGCTTACAGCATTATAGACCATTTGGAGACATTGCCACTTCATTACATGCATGCTAACCTATCCCTAACATGAACGTTTAACCTAACCCCAAGTTATATCTGTACACCATATGCTTTACTGACCACATGAAACTCGTCAATGTTGGTAACCACATACTTATATAAAATCTTGTCTGTATACCTGTGGGGGGACACCCCACTGTTACCCCTGGCTCTGCATACGCAGGTACCTTCATAATTGCTATTAAATTACACACCCCTTTTAGAGGTTTTAACATCATATATGGATACCATATACATTCTCTAAGGATGTCCTTATCCATACATTAACCCATACTCTTTGTTGCATATAAAGACATTATTACAGCAGTTTAATTAGTGCATATTGGCCTGTACATATCGTCATTCCATGACGGTACTACAATATACAACCAGTCCATCTGGACCTATTCTCATGTAGTGAGGCAATCTCCCATTGTTCTATGCCAGCAAAATCCATCAGTTCTCAATCACCACTACATATCAGGCAAAGCAAATGACAACTCATAACTTTTATGGGAAACTGTACTTCATTCTCCATCCTGAAACCATTTAGTCTGATGTTATTACCGAACAGAATTTTACTCACACCCTGTCACAGATAAGCATCTTTAATCGTTAGTGAGGAAACAATTTATATCCAATTCAATATTTAGTCCCTCTGGGTGCATAGCTTTTAGTGTGTAAATCCACTTTGTTTCAGTCTGGCACAGTGTGCGCAGTTTATGACATCCCCTCCAGTTTGGTTGTATCTTCTCAATTGCACATGCTTTTAGAAGTTTCGGGTTACAACCATGTGTAATTTTAAAGTGTTTGGACACACTGTGATTCTCGTGTCCTTTCGTGATCTTATAGATATGCTCCCCCACTCTTTCCTGTAATGTTCGGGTAGTTCTACCCACATATCTATACCCACAAGTCAGTGGCGGACACAGCCAGCAGTGGGCCCCTGTGCAAAATTGTAATTGTGGGCCCCAAAATATGGGCGTGGCTACAACCTGCGACGCGCGAAGCGCGCCGCGGCAAAAATTAGTGGACAGAACCTGCGGCGCGTAGCGCCGCGGCAAAAAAATGGGCGTGGCAATGACCGGATGAGGGCGGAGCTAACTGTAACTTAAAGCGAACCCGGGGTGAGGGTTTATTTCCTTTTAAACAATACTAGTTGCCTGGCGGCCCTGCTGATCTATTTGGCTGCAGTAATAAACTGAATTACACCAGCAACAAGCATGCAGCTAATCTTCTCAGTTCTGACAATATTGTCAGAAACCCCTGACCTGCTGCATGCTTGTTCAGGGTCTATGGTTGAAAGAATAAGAGGCAGAGGACCAGCACGGCAGCCAGGCAACTGGTATCGGAGCAGTGCTTTTCAGCGCTGCTAGCTTTGGGCGCAGCCAGCGCCGCCATAGACTGTAATGGGAATCAGTCTATAGCGGCGCTCAGTGAGGAAGGTCGGCTCCGTCAGAAGACGGAGCCGAAGTTGTTTAAAAAACACAATAATTCGGCCTCCAGCAATCGCTGGAAGCCGAATTATTTCATTCCCCCACTATCCATGTCGGCCTGGAGGGGGAATAGTAATTAAAACGCCCCGGACTTGTGCAGAAGCAGGACCAGCCATTTAACAGCTGGATCCTGCGCCCAAGTCTACCAGCGCCGTATTCAAATGTACGCACTGGTATTGCTTAAAAGGAGAGAAATATGGCAGCCTCAATATTATTCTCACCTCAGGTTCCCTTGAAAAGTGCAACGCAAAGACAGTGGGCCCAAGTTTTGGTGACCCTTTCCCCAGAAAATTCACATAATTGTGCAGGTTTTCTCAAGAAAATACACATATATGCCCAGAAAATACGTGCAATCATGTCGGCAGATATGCCCAGAAAATACGTGCAATCATGTCGGCAGATATGCCCAGAAAATATGTGCAATCAAGTCGGCAGATATGCCCAGAAAATACGTGCAATCAAGTCGGCAGATATGCCCAGAAAATACGTGCAATCAAGTCGGCAGATATGCCCAGAAAATACGTGCAAACAAGTCGGCAGATATGCCCAGAAAATACGTGCAAACAAGTCGGCAGATATGCCCAGAAAATACATGCAATCAAGTCGGCAGATATGCCCAGAAAATACGTGCAAACAAGTCGGCAGATATGCCCAGAAAATACGTGCAATCATGTCGGCAGATATGCCCAGAAAATACATGCAATCATGTCGGCAGATTTGCGAAGAAAATACATGCAATCATGTGGCAGACCTGCCCAGAACATACACCTGCTAATATAAATAAAACAAAAACATTTACTCACCTGCAGCAGCAGACCTCCTGTCCCAGCCTCCATCCGGCGCGCAGCTCCCATGGGTGGTTGGGTGGATAGGTAGCCTAGTGGGTGGGTGAGTGGGTGGGTGGGTTGGTAGCCTGGTTGAGTGGGTGGGTTGGTAGCCTGGTGGGTGGGTGGGTAGGTAGCCTGGTGGGTGGGTGGGTAGGTAGCCGGGTGGGTAGGTAGCCTGGTGGGTGGGTGGGTAACTAGCCCGGTAGGTAGGTAGGTAACCCGGTGGGTGGGTAGGTAGGTAGCCTGGTGGGTGCGTGGGTAGCCGGGTGGGTGGGTAGGTAGCCTGGTGGGTGGGCTGGTAACTAGCCCGGTAGGTAGCCGGGTGGGTGGTTAGGTAGGTAGCCGGGTGGGTGGTTAGGTAGGAAGCCTGGTGGGTGGGTAGCCGGGTGGGTGGGTAGGTAGGTAGCCGGGTGGGTGGTTAGGTAGGTAGCCGGGTGGGTAGGTAGGAAGCCTGGTGGGTGGGTAGGTAGCCGGGTGGGTAGGTAGGTAGCCGGGTGGGTAGGTAGGAAGCCTGGTGGGTGGGTAGGTAGCCTGGTGGGTGGGTAGGTAGGTAGCCTGGTGGGTGGGTAGGTAGCCTGGTGGGTAGGTAGGTAGCCGGGTGGGTAGGTAGGAAGCCTGGTGGGTGGGTAGGTAGCCTGGTGGGTGGGTAGGTAGGTAGCCTGGTGGGTGGGTAGGTAACCTGGTGGGTGGGTTGGTAACTAGCCCGGTAGGTAGCCGGGTGGGTGGTTAGGTAGGTAGCCAGGTGGGTGGTTAGGTAGGTAGCCGGGTGGGTGGTTAGGTAGGTAGCCGGGTAGCCGGGTGGGTGGGTAGGTAGCCTGGTGGGTGGGTTGGTAACTAGCCCGGTAGGTAGCCGGGTGGGTGGTTAGGTAGGTAGCCGGGTGGGTGGTTAGGTAGGTAGCCGGGTAGGTAGGTAGGTAGCCGGGTGGGTAGGTAGCCGGGTGGGTAGGTAGCCGGGTGGGTGGTTAGGTAGTTGAGTGGGTGGTTAGGTAGGAAGCCTGGTGGGTGGGTAGGTAGCCGGGTGGGTAGGTAGCCGGGTGGGTGGTTAGGTAGTTGGGTGGGTGGTTAGGTAGGAAGCCTGGTGGGTGGGTAGGTAGCCGGGTGGGTAGGTAGGTAGGAAGCCTGGTGGGTGGTTAGGTAGTCGGGTGGGTAGGTAGGTAGCCGGGTGGGTAGGTAGCCGGGTGGGTAGCTATCCGGGTGGGGGGCCCGACTCCTATCCTCCCTCCCTCCCTTCCTTCCTCACCTCGGGGGGCCCCCTCCCGATATGCGCGGCGGGAGAGTGAGCGGCAAATGCAGGAAGTCTTCAGGGCTCTCCAGGCATCCGCTAGAGGCCCAGCCGCTGAGTCTCCAATATGTCTCCAACTGGAGACATATTGGAGACCAAGCGGCTGGGCCTCTAGCGGATGCCTGGAGAGCCCTTCCTGCATTTGCCGCTCGCTCGCTCTCCCGCCGCGCATATCGGGAGGGGGCCCCCGAGGTGAGGGAGGGAGGGAGGATAGGAGTCGGGGGGCCCCCGGGAATAAAATAATAAAAAAAAAAAAAAATATAAAAAAAAAAAAAAAGTACTTAATGCCATGGGCCCCTGAAGAAAACGGAACTTCAGGGGCCCTCGTGCGGCGGCACGGCCTGCACGGCCGTATGTCCGCCCCTGCCACAAGTACACCACAATAGATACACCACATGGTTGCTTCTGCATGTGATAAATTGTTCGATTTTATATTCCTTTATATCATCCTTTGCCATAAACGTGTTTGTTTTAGTCATGATTCCCATTTTACAGGCCTTGCAGTCTCTGCAAGGAAAAAAGCCTTTCAGTCCCATGTTGCTATTTTCTGTGTCCCTTGGGGGTTCCACACAGCTAGGGGCCAATCTGTCTCTTAAATTCGGTGCCCTTCGATATATAAATTTTGGGTGCTCAGGTAGTACCCTCCTTAATTGTATGTCACTCATTAATACTGACCAATTTCTCTTAATGATTTTTTCCACAGCTCTGTGCTGTTTAGAAAAGTCACTAATAGATGCTAGTTGGAAACTTTTCTCCTGTTCATTGGGAATTCTATCTTCAAGAATTTTGTTTCTATCCATCTCTCCCACCAATTTTGCCATATTGTATATAGTTTCTTCCTCATATCCCTTTTCTATGAACTTTTCACCAAGGATAATGGCCTGTTGTTGGTAATCGGCCAATGATGTACAATTCCGTCTAACCCTGGTGAATTGTCCCTTAGGGACCCCCTTAATCCAATTTGGATGATGGCAGCTGGAGGTTGGTATGAAACCGTTTCTATCAGTTTTTTTAAAAAAACATTTCATTGCAAGTTTGTTATTAACCTTCATGATATCTAAATCCAAAAAGTGTATATTATAAGGGTCTGCTTCCAATGTAAGTTTGATGTTGGGAGCAATCATATTGATTTCTCGCATAAAGTTCTCCAACGACCCTCTGTCTCCTTGCCATAGGAACACCAGGTCGTCTATGTACCGTCTCCATACGGTGATACTATCACCTCCTTTTTCAATGGCCTTCTCCTCCCATAGCGCCATGTAGATATTTGCCAGGGCCGGTGCATATGATGCCCCCATAGCGCATCCGAACCTCTGGTTATAGAATTCTCCCCTATACCAGAAGTAATTATGCGTCAAAGTAAACCGCAAAATTTCCATTAAAAATGATATCTGCTTGTCTGATAAATGGCCGTCCTTAATTAGGGTTTCTGTAACCGCCTCTATACCTTCCTCATGCGGTATATTCGTATAGAGAGACGACACATCTGCTGTTGCTAGCATAGTGTCGTCATCGACTTCTAAGTTTTCCAAAATCTGTATGGCATGTTTGGTGTCCCGCAACACCCTTGGTAGTCTATTGACTACTGGTTGCAGGAAGAAGTCCAGATACTGTCCGGCTCGGTGGTTTATTGACCCAATTCCGCTAATAATGGGGCGACCTGGGGGGTCCACCATATTTTTATGTATCTTGGGGGTTTGATAGATTACTGGAATTCTGGGGGCAGTGGGTACCAGATGGCTAAATTCATTATCCGTTAATATTCCTTCATCCAGTCCTCGCCTTAATATTTGTATGAGTTAACTTTTATATCTGTATGTGGGGTCATTGGGGAGTTTTCTGTAGGTGTTTTCATCGTGGACCAACCTATCCAATTCTCCAAAGTACTGTGTCTTATTAAGCACCACGACTCCTCCCCCTTTGTCTGCAGGTCTTATAACCAAATCTTTTTCATCTAGCAGACTCTTCACCTGTTCTTTAACCCCCACGTGTCGTCTAGTTGGAATTTCCCTAATTTCCTTATTCACTATGTCCCTAAACACTTCAATTGCCCTACAATTAGACTGCGGGTTAAACGTAGAGTTGTTTCTCATATTTGTGTGTTTAAAGGTCGTTATAGGGTTAGCCCTTGTGTTAGGGCCCTCTTTATCAAGAAAATATCGTTTGAGATTTATTTTACGTATGAATCTATGTACATCAACAAACTGGTTAAATTTATTGATATCGTTTGGTGGGGCGAATTTTAGTCCCTTATTCAGTAATGCCATTTCCTTTACATCAAGTTCTTTTCCACTGATGTTAAATATTCCTTCCTGATTTATTCTCTTCTTTTCTTGTTGCTTTCTTCCTCCCCTGCACCCCCTTCTATTCCTCTTTTTCTTGACCCTCTTGGGGATTCGTATATACCTGTTTGATAGTGGCCTCTCTCCCTGTAAGGGTAATGATGTTGGCCCTCTGCCTAAAAAATAGCGCTCCTCCCCCTCCCCCTGTGGGTCTAGGTTTTCAAACCAGTTACGCACTGGTATTCCATAGCGATCCATATTTGGACCTGCTGGCGTATATCCACCATAATTTTGGCGCCATTGCCCTCTATCAGATGGGCCATATTGGCCCCTTCCATTGTATCCTTGACCCCTCAGGGAATAATTAAGGCCTCTTTCTCCTCCTCCATTGCCATAGCCTCGGTTTTGTATTGGAATTTGCCTCGGTTCTGGTTGCACTATAGGGGCTTTTTGTACAACTACCGTTTTTATCTCTCCCTGGTTGGGTGTTTCTAGGCTTTCTTCCCCTGTTCCTACCTTTTTTTGCCATTTATATGCTGTCTTTGTTTTATATTCCTCTACGTCTCTAGCATATTGTTTTTGTTTATCTATGATAATCTCTTTTTCATTTCTATTTAGTGATTCTTGTATTTTTTCCAATCTCTTTTTGTATTCTTCAAATTCTTTATATGGTTCAAGCTTAGTTCTCAACCCCTCAATCTCATCCCCTAATCTGTCTAGTCTTTTTGTTTTTCTTTTTATATATAGCTTAATCAGGAGGTTACCACTTTTCTCAAAAAATTGTTCCCATTCGTCATCATTTTCCTCCCCCTCCTCCCCGTCGTTAGGTGTAACATCCCATCTCAATTTTTTTGGCACTATGCCCTTTTTCTCATATTTATTTAAAGTGGCAATATCCCACCAGGTCTGTTGTTCCTTTACCATAGTTGTATGCAAGGTTTTTGGGGTGTGGAGGGTGTGAGTAAAATTCTGTTCGGTAATAACATCAGACTAAATGGTTTCAGGATGGAGAATGAAGTACAGTTTCCCATAAAAGTTATGAGTTGTCATTTGCTTTGCCTGATATGTAGTGGTGATTGAGAACTGATGGATTTTGCTGGCATAGAACAATGGGAGATTGCCTCACTACATGAGAATAGGTCCAGATGGACTGGTTGTATATTGTAGTACCGTCATGGAATGACGATATGTACAGGCCAATATGCACTAATTAAACTGCTGTAATAATGTCTTTATATGCAACAAAGAGTATGGGTTAATGTATGGATAAGGACATCCTTAGAGAATGTATATGGTATCCATATATGATGTTAAAACCTCTAAAAGGGGTGTGTAATTTAATAGCAATTATGAAGGTACCTGCGTATGCAGAGCCAGGGGTAACAGTGGGGTGTCCCCCCACAGGTATACAGACAAGATTTTATATAAGTATGTGGTTACCAACATTGACGAGTTTCATGTGGTCAGTAAAGCATATGGTGTACAGATATAACTTGGGGTTAGGTTAAACGTTCATGTTAGGGATAGGTTAGCATGCATGTAATGAAGTGGCAATGTCTCCAAATGGTCTATAATGCTGTAAGCCGATCGCCCACCTAGATGTAGGACGCGGCTGAAACGGTTAATGGTAGCAGTCGGCGCTGCAAATCCGCGTTGGGGAGGCGGTTTGTAGCGTTGCTAGGGGAATAGGGGCGGCACAACGGAGGGTAAGGGGGGAGGTGGATAGGCGATAAGGGTTTCGCCCACTGGGCTGCGCTATGACTCTTGTGGTCATGTGACTAGCGGCAGACCAGTAACGAGAGGGTAAGGGCGGAGGTGGAGGCGGGCTGACGTCCGAGGTTGCACTCCCGCCCTCAGGAAGGTTGACAGTACATATTGGTCCTCTTTACGCATGCTCCATTAGCCCCTGATGAGTCACACTAGTGACGAAACCGGTAGGGCGTGGCTTGGAGCAGCGAGGAGGACAACGAACGCGAGAGACGCCGGACACGTTGGGAATAGAGACAAGCTGAGCCGTGGCCCTGGAGTGGGAGATCGGTACTATGCTTGTGACATGCTTCTTTTAATATGATATGATGTACGCACATTACTTTTATATGAGTTATTAAATGTTATGGTTTTACACATTTGCACTGTTTGTGCTTTTATCTGAGGAATACAAGGATTGTGGATATTGAATGGGCTTGTCGTTTGAGATTAAGGAGGCTGAACAGGAGGCAACGGTCTGGTTACTCTGCTTGACTTATTGACGGTGAGCAGGGAGGATATCAGAACAGAGGGGAGAGCCTGAGGTTAGCTGGTGGTGGTGTCCCCTACCCCCATACCTTCACAATACAGCGAGCCTGTTTTATGTTCACATCAGAGGGGTTTTATACCTTATAATACAGTCTGCACTATCATCTCTGCTCTGTGTTTGTTTATTTTGAGGTGTTTCCGTGCCCAGGAGAGATACTTTGGGAGCAAAGTGGCCCTTGGATGTATGGACTGAGCGCAAGCTACTTTGAACAACTATTTCTAGTCCCTTTCCCCCCTCCTTGCTCCTCCCGGAGGGAGGAGAGTCTCATCTTCCAGGGAATTGTAGTATTTCAAAAGCCAGCTTACATACCTTGTCTGGGAATTGAACCCAGGTCTGAGTGCGTGGTAGGTAGCTCTCTTCACCACTATATCACCACCAACACTACATGCTGAAGCCAGCCTAGCATGTACCATTATGATGTATCCAAGAGAAAAATGAGCTTGCTTAAGGATTTGTAGCATGTCAAAAGCCAACTCACATTGGCCAGGAATAGAACCCAGGCCTAGCGCTTGGTAGGCTGCTATCCTAACCATTATATCACCAACACAACACACTACAGCGCTACATGCTGAAGCCAGCCTAGCATGTACCATTATGATATATCCAAGAGAAAAATGAGCTTGCTTATGGATTTGTAGCATGTCAAAAGCTAACTCACATTGGCCAGGAATCGAACCCAGGTCTACTGCTCTGTAGGCTGCTATCTTAACCATTATACCCCCAACACAACACACTACAATACTACATGCTGAAGCCAGCCTAGCATGTACCATTATGATATATCCAAGAGAAAAATGAGCTTGCTTAAAGCCAATGGGTACCGCTTAAAAAATAAAAAAGTCAGATACTCACCTAAGGAGAGGGAAGGCTCGGTCCTAATGAGCCTTCCTCTCCCGGTGCCCTCGGTGCTGCGCTGGCTCCCCCGTTCGCGTCCGCCGCCGCAGGGACTTCGGAGCTCTTCGGGAGCACTCGGGCTTCTGAAGACGGGCCGCTCCATACTACGCACGCGCAAGTGCGTCATAGAGGGCGCTCGCGCATGCGTAGTATGGAGCGGCCCGTCTTCGGGAGCCCGAGTGCTCCCGAAGGCTTCCGAAAGCTCCCTTCGGCATGCGGAAGTGGCAGTATTTGACCGAACTGGTCGAATACTGCCACGGGGGATCCTGCGCGGGACCGGGCACCGGGAGAGGAGAGGGAAGGCTCATTAGGACCGAGCCTTCCCTCTCCTTAGGTGAGTATCCGACTTTTTTATTTTTAAAATGGTAAACACTCACTTTAAAGGACCACTCCCGTGAATCAATTAATTTTTAATCATCCAACAGTAGATATTTCTAGTATATAGGAGTCTTGCTGTGTTTTTTTATTTTTTTTATTTTGTGATGTCTCTTTAATTTACATTATGCCTCTGAAATCTGTGTCCGTCAGTCCCTTGCATAACGTTGATGGACTTTTGTATGTAGATAGACATAGCAGGGGGATTTTTTTCAGGGTGTATAAAAAAAAAGTCAAATGGTTTATCCCAGCAAACTTAACTGTCAATATTACAATGCTCGCGCTTACCGTCATCAATAACCGTTACACAGGAGGACTCCCCCGCATTCAGGCATCCCGCAGGCTGTGATGGAGGCAGCTGTCAGCGCAGACTTTGCTGCGCAATGAGACGCTCTTCCTCTTACTGGCTTTGCCTGCGGGTCTGCCACTGATGACGTGCGCGTTACAGGATTTGTAGTATGTCAAAAGCCAACTCACATTGGCCGGGAATAGAACCCAGGCCTACTGCTCTGTAGGCTGCTATCCATTGGCCAGGAATCAAACCCAAGCCTACCGTGTGGTAGGCTGCTATCCTAACCATTATACCACCAACACAACACACTACAATCCTACATGCTGAAGCCAGCCTAGCATGTACCATTGTGATATATCCAAGAGAAAAATGAGCTTGCTTAAGGATTTGTAGTATGTCAAAAGCCAACTCACATACATTAACCAGGAATTGAACCCAGGCCTACCGCGTGGTAGGCTGCTTTCCTAACCATTATACCACCAACACTACATGCTGAAACTTCTTGGAGCAGACTTACTTCTTCCCACCAAAAGACACATATACAGCCCCATAAAATCATTCAACAGCAACTGTGTGCAGAGGCTTTTGGTAAACAGTCTCTGTGGCACAATCGGTTAGCGTGTTTGGCTGTTAACTGAAAGGTTGGTGGTTCAAGCCCACTCAGCCATGGCCTTGCCTTTTGTGTTCAACAGTTGTCCGAAGAGAACCTCAGATAGCCAGGTAGATTCATCTTTCTCTCTCTAGTAGGGATGGTCACCGCTTTCCACGGAATTGTATTTTCCGCAATTTTGGGTGGAAATTGGTCATTTCATTCCGTTTTATCGGAACAGAATTGCTTTTTTAATCCGGCGGAACTCCGAAATTGACTGAAATTCTGTCGGTATCCGTTGATGGTTAAGCTAAAAATGCAGTTCAATGGCATCAAGTCCTAGAGAGAGAGAGAGAGAGAGAGAGAGAGCTCATTTTTCTCTTGGGTATATCACAATGGTACATGCTAGGCTGGCTTCAGCATGTAGCATTGTAGTGTATTGTGTTGGTGGTATAATGGTTAGGCTACCAATCTGATGCAGATTTTCGCTGACATTTCTGTTAATTTTAACATTGATTTTCTCAAAAAGTACAAGGTCTTTTTGAAAGTTTTTTCCCTCTTGTTGCCACTCTTCTGGTTAACATACCCTGAAACTTTGGTGTTTCTAGTAGTGTTGGGCGAACACCTGGATGTTCGGGTTCGCGAACGTTCGCCGAACATGGCCGCGATGTTCGGGTGTTCGACCCGAACTCCGAACATAATGGAAGTCAATGGGGACCTGAACTTTCGTGCTTTGTAAAGCTTCCTTACATGCTACATACCCCAAATTTGCAGGGTATGTGCACCTTGGGAGTGGGTACAAGAGGAAAAAAATATTTGAAAAAGAGCTTGTAGTTTTTGAGAAAATTGATTGTAAAGTTTCAAAGGAAAAAATGTCTTTTAAATTCTGAAAATGTCATTTTTCTTTGCACAGGTAACATGCTTTTTGTCGCCATGCAGTCATAAATGTAATACAGATAAGAGGTTCCGTAAAAAGGGACCGGTAACGCTAACCCAGCAGCAGCACACGTGATAGAACAGGAGGAGGCGCAGGAGGAGAAGGCCACGCTTTGAGGCGCAACCCAGGCCTTGCATGAGGATAAGAAGCGTGCGGATATTCCCAGCAGCGACACAGAGCACAATGCTATACAGTGGTGGGTGAGCGGTGTACTACTATTCCCAGCAGCGACACAGAGCACAATGCTATACAGTGGTGGGTGAGTGGTGTACTACTGTTCCCAGCAGTGTCACAGAGCACAATGCTATACAGTGGTGGGTGAGCGGTGTACTACTGTTCCCAGCAGTGTCACAGAGCACAATGCTATACAGTGGTGGGTGAGCGATGTACTACTATTCCCAGCAGTGACACAGAGCACAATGCTATACAGTGGCGGGTGAGTGGTGTACCACTATTCCCAGCAGTGTCACAGAGCACAATGCTATACAGTGGTGGGTGAGTGGTGTACCACTATTCCCAGCAGTGACACAGAGCACAATGCTATACAGTGGCGGGTGAGCGGTGTACTACTGTTCCCAGCAGAGGCACAGAGTGGCAGTAAACACAATGCTATACAGTGGTGGGTGAGCGGTGTACACAGAGTGGCAGTAAACACAATGCTATATAGTGTGGGTGAGCGGTGTACTACTGTTCCCAGCAGCGACACAATGACTGGGGGGACCCTGGCTAGCCTGGCTAGAGAGAGAACTACCCTGCCTGCCTACCCAAAGCTAAACCCACAGACAAATGGCGGAGATATGACGTGGTTCGGGTATTTATTTACCCGAACCACGTGACAGTTCGACCAATCAGAGCGCGTTCGGGTCCGAACCACGTGACCCGTTCGGCCAATCACAGCGCTAGCCGAACGTTCGGGGAACGTTCGGCCATGCGCTCTTAGTTCGGCCATATGGCCGAACGGTTTGGCCGAACACCATCAGGTGTTCGGTCGAACTCGAACATCACCCGAACAGGGTGATGTTCTGCAGAACCCGAACAGTGGCGAACACTGTTCGCCCAACACTAGTTTCTAGCAGCTATGGGGGCTTTGCTATTTACCCTCTAAAGCCGGCGGCATACCCCATATCAGTAATGCGGATTTTCTGCATTTTACATTATAGTTAATGGCCTCCGACTTTAGTGGGTTAATAGCAAAACCCCCGTAGGTGTTAGAAACACCACATTTTCAGGGTTTGGGTTTGTTAAAGGGAACCAGAGGCCCCCATAAAAAGCTTTTATACATACCTGGGGCTTCCTCCAGCCCCATACGCACGGATTGCTCCCACGCCGCTGTCCTCTGCTGCCTGGATCCGCTGGTACCGGGTTCCGTCATGGCCGCCAGTCGGCCAGTCGGCCAGCAGACGCGGTCAATTGTCCGCATCACACGGGGCTCCCTTCATGTATGTACGCGTGAGGCTGCCTACTGCGCAGCAGAAGAGTGGGAAAAGGAGGAAAACAAATATTTCTAAAAGACCTTGTAGTTTTTGAGAAAATCAATGTTAAAGTTGGAGACATTTCTGTGGTTTCCTCAAAAATCCGCCTACCACACTTTTATTACCAAATTCCAATGCGGAAGTGCAATTTCCGATCGGAAATGCGGAAATCAGAACGAGCATCCCTAGTAACCGCTAATGTCGGCACAAAATTATGCTAAAATGTTGTGAAATTACTGTTCTTGATTATGTCTACAAACAAAATTATGATTTTCCCTGAAATTTTGCACTAGGATTTGTAGTGTAGTGTGTGTGTGTGCGTGTGTGCGTGCGTGTGTTTGTTTGTGTGTGTGCGTGCGTGCGTGCGTGTGTGTGTGTGTGTGTGTGTATAGGGTGTGTGTGTGTGTGTGTGTGTGGTGTGTGTGTGTGTGTGTGTGTGTGTG